>NC_069002.1:11111464-11112720 GCF_001194135.2 Octopus bimaculoides | reverse complement strand
ATATATGCATAGCTCAGTAGTTAGAGTGTTGGGCTCACAATTATCACGTAGTGAATTCGATTCTTGGTCTGGGCTGTGTGCTGAGTTCTTGAGCAAGACACTTTATTTCACATTGCTCCAGTTCACTCAGCTGTAGAAATGAGTTGCAACATCACTTGTGCCAAGCTGTATTGGCCCCTTTGCCTTTCCCTTGGATAACATCAGTGATGTAGAGAGGGGAAACTGGTATGCACGAGCAACTGCTACTCTTCCATAAACAACTTTACCCTGACTTGTACCTTGGAGGGTAACTTTCTAGGGACAATTCCATGGTCATTCAAGACTGAAGGGGCTCTTTACCCTTTATCCTTTTATACTCTCCTAACCCACAGAGTCAAGGGGATTTTACTGAAGGGGAATCTCTTGTGCTTTTTCATCTAGCATTTTACTTGGCAACCTCCCTAGTGCCAGTGGCATGGGGGAAGTGCCTAGTACATTCTGTAAAAGTGGTTGACCTTAGGAAGGGCATCCAGTTGTAGAAACCATGCCAAAGCTGACACGAAGCTCAATGCTGCTCTGTGGGTCACCTGATTCTGCTAAACTATCCAACTTATGCCAGCATAGGAAACAGCCATTAAATGATGATTATGATGATGATGACGACGACGATGACGACAATGATGATGATGATGATGATGATGATGACGACGACGACGACAGCAAAGATGATGATGATAATGATGATGATAGGGATGATGATAACGATGACAATGATGATGATAAAATCTATAAATATTAAAAATATTACTGAATTAGGATACATGGAGAGATGCCATTTGCAACTGCTTGCTATGCTAAAAATAGCAGCCAAATCTTTCCTCTCAGATAACATACTGCTTGTTTTATATAAGAGAAAATGAACACATTGCGTAATTTACTTTGAGACATACTTCTGTAAAAAGACAAGATTGTCATGCCCGAAAAGTCTTTGATCCAATTGGCTGTTCACTGAATCATTGACCTGGGGCTAAACAACAAGAACTGCCATCTGTTGGTGTGTTGCATTGGCTTGTTGCATTGATCGGAAAATTTCCTTTGCATGCAATGTGCAGCAAGTGGTGTGTGTTTGAAAGCAGTGTGCCGTAAGTAGGATCACATCAAAACACTTTGAATTGTTCATGTCACAGAGCTATGGCATCACAAACAAGGGGGATGCAGAGACGCATACAAGCAATCATACACATGCAACATACACATGCACACACATGCACAGGTGC
>NC_069002.1:11107603-11108954 GCF_001194135.2 Octopus bimaculoides | reverse complement strand
ACAGACAGACATACACAGACACACATATATGTATATACTTATGAATATATGTAATATATTCATACACACACTTGCTTGTATATCTATGTATATATATATATATATATATATATATATATATGTACAATGACGATATGTCTACAAGTGTCTGTGATTATGTGTGTGTGTCTGTATGTGTGCAGTAAGAGAGAGAGAGAGCTACATATGCATGTGTGTGTTTGCATATACCCACATATAGAATGCAGACACAGGGAAATAATTTGTTTGTTCACAGCAGATGCACAGCCACAATATAAAACCCTCTAGACCTCCCAGCCTGGTATCAGACCGTATATAATAAGGCGATTTAAGATACAGATATGTCAGAGGTTTTATGCATCTCTGGGGGCCCTGCCCAGGAAAATGATCTTAATTATTATTCTTTGTTACAATCTATTACATTTTCAAAGAAAATATTTCCATATATATATATATATATACATATATGTGTGTGTATAATATATATATATATACTTTAAAGCATAAATGTACGTATGCAATTGGAAAATAACTGAAAAAAAAGTCTGGATATTATGTCTGTGTATGTGAATGACTTTAGATCTAAACCCTATTTTCTCTTGATAAATATATGAAATGTCAAAAGCGAAGATGATGTTGGCAAAATATAAGATGATAATATTTATGGCCACATACTGTGTCTTAAGTGCTATCGATTACATGCATATATATGCATAAATATATGTATATATGTGTAGAGACATTTATAGACACAGAAATATATATATGCATGATGCTGGGCATCTTAAAAGACACAGCTTCTAGAGTAATATGAACAAACTGAAGACTGGTATGTTAGGCTGAACTGGAATAAACAAAATGCAGACATAAAAGTGTGTGCTTAATTAATATACAGACAGGAAATCTTCTAGAATAATCCTACACTCTCTCACACAGGGAAATGCATGAATGCACATGAAATTAAGTATGTGTGTGAATATGTATATGTACACAGACGTTTCAAAAGTATATAGACATGTCTCATTATAATGTATAATCTGTGTGGGCATTACTCATTAGTACGATGTCCAAGTGGGCTAGATCATTAAAATCTGCACAGTACATGTCTATTATATACTAGATTAAGTATCTAAATCCATCAAATGACATTATTTTCTTTGAAGAAATAAATTCTTCAAAATTGATTGCTTTTATTTTATACATATATATATGTGAAAAAGACAAAGTAGAAAATGCTAAAATACTTTTATAAAGAACATTACAGTTTCGATCCTTGAGATATTTGCAACAGTACACATATATAGATACACACACACACACACACACACACACA
>NC_069002.1:11106792-11107559 GCF_001194135.2 Octopus bimaculoides | reverse complement strand
GCTCGGATATATATATATATATATGTGTGTGTGTGTGTGTGTGTGTGTGTCTGGAGGCCGTAATTGAAGCCAATGGCACTTTTTATTGAATAAATTTACTCTTTAGTATTTCAAGACATTTTTATGCAATTTTGGTAAATATATCTTTTAAAGTGAGATGTCAGTATTATTTTCATTTTTGCGAAATTTAGACAACAGTTTATTCACCGTACCCTGTATACAGAAAGAGGCAAATTTATAATGAGAAAAGCATAAATGAAACAGATAAACAAATAGAGATCTTTCCTGTCTCCGTTACAGATTTTGAAATTTTAAAATTAAGTAAAAATTTTCAAATTTGATAGACTGATGTACTCTTTCACACTGAATCTGATTTTGAGAGTCCTTTTCGGGCAGAAAAGTTTTTTTTAAATGCTACAGTGGTTTACAGTTTGATAATTTTTACCCAATCAGAAAACAG
Source organism: Octopus bimaculoides (assembly GCF_001194135.2). Lineage (NCBI taxonomy): Eukaryota > Metazoa > Mollusca > Cephalopoda > Octopoda > Octopodidae > Octopus > Octopus bimaculoides. The sequence goes on along the minus strand of NC_069002.1, from coordinate 11,107,099 downwards.
GATTTGGAAGTCAGCATTTTCTGCATAATACTTGTCTATCATCAAATGAAAGTAAACATTACAGTGACAAAGTTTTAAACGAAATGAAACCAATTAGATGTCATAAGAAGAGAGAAATGTGGGAACAGCATGTACGCGAGATATACATATAGGTGTAGGGGTGAATGTGTGGTAGGAAGCTTGCTTCCCAACCACATGGTTCTAGGTTCAATCACACTGCGTGGCACATCTGGCTTATCAAAGCCTTGCAAGTGGATTTGGTAGACAGAAAATGAGAGAAGCCTGTCTCATACATATATATATATAT
>NC_069002.1:11104075-11106470 GCF_001194135.2 Octopus bimaculoides | reverse complement strand
ATATATATATATATATATATATATATATATATATATATACATACATACACACACACACACATGTATGCATGTATGTATATATTTATATGTGTGTGTCTAGTGCCAGTGTTTGTCCCCCCCCCCACCTGCACTTGGCAACCAGTGTTGGTGTGTTTACATCCTCCATGACTTAGCAGTTTACTATAAATGACCGGTAGAATAAGTACCAGGCTTTAAAAAATATAATAAGTCTTGGGGTTGATTTGTTCAACTAAAAACCGTTCAAGGTGACGCCCCAGCATGGCCACTCAAATTACTGAAACAAGTAAAAAGGTAAAAGATAAAATATATATATAGAGAGAGTGATAAAGAGTGAGGTAAATATATATAGAGAGGGGAAAGCCATAAGAGAGAGAGAGAGAACTTGATGGAGAGAGACTTAAATAAGTAAAAGAATATATATATATGTGTGTATGTGTATGTGTGAAGATGCATGGCTCAGTGGTTAGAATATCTGGCTCATAATCATGAAGTAGTGAGTTCGATTTCTGGACTGGGCTGAGTGTCATGTTGGTCCTGTTCACTCAGCTGCAGAAATGAGTCACATGGTTACTGGTGCCAAGCTGTATTGCATTTCCAGTTGGAAATTCAAGAGAAAGGCTGGTAAATTTGAGAAAGGATGTGCACTGAATGGAAGTCAGACGCCAGCTGATATTCTTCTGTTAATATTCCCAGCTTGTCACCCGCCATTGTGGCTGGCTTCGGTATTTATTACTCAAGACACCATTCATCACCCAAAACATTTTATGCTTGAAAAATTGTCCATAAACTGTATGTGTGTGTGTGTGCATATATATACATGCACACATACTCACACACATATATATACCCATTACCTGATCTTGTGTAAATATGGAAGTGTTTATATTTGATATTTACACAAGTCAAACCCACTGGAATTACACAAAATGTAACTATATATATGGAGATATATATATATATATATATATATATATATATGGAGATATATATATATATGTGTGTGTGTGTGTGTGTGTGTGTGTGTGTATACTTACAAGGTGAGCAAAAGGGTACGTATGGCACTGTTCTCCGTTTTTTTTTGTCTTTGTTGTTGTTGTACACATTCACTTGCTTTCTCCCCAAAAATTTAATACTCTTAGCTTAGATTTTTAGGGGCAGCCAGATATGAACAGTCTCAAGTGCAACTGCTTGAAACTGTAAGGATAATTTGGTAATTTGACTGATGAGAGGAGGCTGCGAATAACCCATCCTTGTTTTTTCCTGTCTGTCTTTGCAATGTGTATCTGTCCAGTTGTTTTATTGTTGTCTGTTGCATTCTTGTTCCATTTTGGATTTATATATATATATATATATATATATATTTCGTTTCTGTATCTGATTTGTATCTCCCTACACACAACAATATATATATATATATATATTACTTATTTTGGTCATTAGATTATACTGAGGCACCACCCTAGAGAATTTTTAGACCAACGAATTGACCTCAGTACTTTATTTTTTAAGACTGGTTCTATCAATCTCCTTTGCCACATGGCTAAGTTACAGGGATGTAAACATGGCAATACTAGTTGTCAAGTGCTGGGGGGTGGGGACAAATAGACACACACACACATATACCATGCACTTCTTTCAGTTTCCATCTACCAAATCCACCCACAAGGGCTTTCTCTGCCCAAGGTTATAAGTAGAAGAGACCTGATCAAGATGTCACAGAGTGGGATTGAACTCAGAATCATTTGGTTGGGATGTATGTACACTCTAACATCAGACAAAATTGACAAATCTATTGATATGTTCTTACCTTCTATTGCTAACTTCCTAATCTTCCAAATTGGATCCTGTGATGCCACTGCAATCAACTGCTCCAGAATCCTTGGTTCTGCAATCTTCAGTCTGCAAGATGTCATACATGTCTCAGCACGTATACTAATGTTAGGATCTTGGAAGCAGAGAAGGAATTTTACCAAAATCTTCCTTGTCATAATTCCTGGAATGCAAGACAAAATTAATTAATAAGCTGTTGCATCATGTATTACATGGAGGGGGTGGGTGTTGTCGTTGAGGGGGACAGTGCTGAAACTTCTTCATCTTATTTTTGTTGTTGCTTTGTTGCCCCTGGTTAGTTATGGTCAAACTTCTTAATCATGCATCCATCCCTACACCTCGTAGATATTAGGTTCAATTCCACTGCATAGCACCAAATGCAATTATTTTCTACTATATTCTCAGGCCAGCCAAAACATTGTGAGTGGATCTGAGAGAGAGAAACTAAAAAAGTCCTACCATGTGTGTGCATATGTATGTATGCGTTACTGTCTCCTTCTTTGACTTCATGAATATATATATATATATATATATATATAGGCGC
>NC_069002.1:11101824-11103526 GCF_001194135.2 Octopus bimaculoides | reverse complement strand
ATATATATATATATATATGTATATATATATAAGGGGAGTGTAGGCATGTGTGTGTAGGTTGATGGGTGTGCAAATGTCTCCTTTTGAAAAGACATCAACATCATGTCTTTTATTTGCTATCTTCCATGATTACACATTTCCCATGGAGAGGAAATATTACCTTACTTGGAAAACAAGTAAGGGTTGGCAACAGGAAGAGTACCCAGCTGTAAAATATCCCCCCTCAATGAATTCTACGCAACCAACGCAAGCATGGAAAAGTGGACAATAAAATGACGACGACGACTACAGTGATAATGATGATGATGGTGATGATGATGATGATGTTAATGATGATGCATCTGTTGGATCAATCAAAAATCGCAGTTAAAATCTTAAGAATTCTTCATATTTTAATATATTTTAATAAAAATGTTTTTGCATTTAATGTTCATTTTTGAACATTTATCTTTTGCTCAAAACACATGGCTTACACACTCTGGCTTACATTCACTGCGATCACCTTCCATCCTGCTTCCTGTCTCCATGTTTACACTTCTTTGTCTTTTCCGCCTACCATTCCAACTTTTGGTGTCATGACGATATTATCGTAGCAGTCATAATTTTTGAAGATTTAGCGGAAATATTGTTCATGTATTTCAAAGAGAACAATTCAAAATATTTTCACACTTTACTGTTTTATAACTTTAGATTTTTCTTATAAACATTTCGCAAGTTATTTGATGTTTTATAAGTTATTTTGCGAATTTATTTATATATTTTCACCTTCCATGTAAAATACCATTTGTCTTTTGTTTTGGAGTTGCTGCGGAACTGCTTGCAATGGTTTAGTCAAAGAAATCGGCCCGTGTCCTTACTTCTGGTCTTAAAGCATGGCGCTTATTCAATTGTTGTCTTTTGCAGGACTGTTAGTTTTCATGAGTAGAGGCGCAATGGCCCAATGGTTAGGGCAGCGGACTCGCGGTCATAGGATCGCGGTTTCAATTCCCAGACCGGGCGTTGTGAGTGTTTATTGAGCAAAAACACCTAAAACTCCACGAGGCTCCGGCAGGGGATGGTGGCGAACCCTGCTGTACTCTTTCACCACAACTTTCTCTCACTCTTACTTCCTGTTTCTGTTGTGCCTGTAATTCAAAGGGGCCAGTCTTGCCACACTGTGTCACGCTGAATATCCCGAGAACTACGTTAAGGATACACGTGTCTGTGGAGTGCTCAGCCACTTGCACGTTAATTTCACGAGCAGGCTGTTCCGTTGATCGGATCAACTGGAACCCTCGACGTCGTAAGCGACCAAGTGCCAACACACACAGTTTACATGGATGTAAACAAACAAACACCAGTCATCAACCAGGGGTGGCAAGGATGGGTCTTATGAAGGGGATGACAAAAACTGAGATATCTGGTACCATGCTGAATGGATGGGTTGATATCAGTGCTGGGTGCCACATAAGAAGCACTTGGCTGGTGCAATGCAAGAAGAGTGGTTGGCACTAGGAAGGGCAACTAGCCATAGAAACTGCGCCAGAATGAACATAGGAGCCTGGTGTAACCCCTGGCTTTACCAGCTCTGGTCAAACCATCCAACCCCTGCCAGCAGGGAAAATGGGTGTTAAATGATGATGATGATACATACATATACATACATATATATCTGTACATTATATATATATATATATATATATATATATATATATATATATAT
>NC_069002.1:11096319-11101591 GCF_001194135.2 Octopus bimaculoides | reverse complement strand
TATATATATATATATATATATATATACTTATATACACACACACACACACACATATACACACAGACAAGTATATGTATGTATAAACATATAGAGAGAGAGAAAGAGAAAAAGAGCCACACAAACAAGTTGATAGACAGACAGACAGAAGGATGGATAGATAGATAGATAGCCATAGGTATATGTACACATCTGCTTAGACGCATTTGTGTGGTAGCATTCTATGCAGTCGTTTATATATTTAAACTGTGTATAGTTAGGTCCTTGTCTATTTGTTCTGTGTTTACATATTCATGCATATATGTAATTGCGTATGCATATGTGTGAGAATAGGTGTAAGTATGTATGGTAGAATGTTAATGCAAGTGTATGTGTGCACACATGTGTATGTGCGTGTGTATAAGTGTATGTGTGCACAATTAAATGTCAATGTTTTTATGAGTGTGTGTATATATGTGTTTGCATTTGTAAATTTTTGAGTGCATACACATGTGTGTATATGTGTGTGTATATATATATGTGTGCATGTGTACATTCGAGATGTGTGTGCGGATCTATATATGAGAGTGTCCTAGAGCCACCACCACCACTACCACCATCACTGCAACCTTCAACATCACCACCAACAACAGCACCAAAACAAACCCCACCACCACCACCACCACAACCACCACCACAACCACCACCACCACTAACAGCAAGAACAACACAAAAACAAACTCCACTACCACCATCCTAAACACCAATACTGTCACCGCTACCACCTTCACAATCATAACAACCACCACCACTACAACTACCATAACCATCAGCATTATCTTCATCATCATAAAAACTACCACCACTACCATAACCACAACTACAACCTCCGCTACTTCCATCATGACCACCAGTACTCTTACTACTACCATTGCCTTTGCAATCATAACCACCACCACGACCACTACAGCCACTACCACTACTGTCTGCACTGCTGCCAACACCACCACCACCACCATCTTCACCACCACTACTACCACCATCACTGCTCTTCCTACTCTCCCTGTCACCACCACCAAACGTCTAACAAACAACACAATGCCTGCAGCTTCGTTTGAACCGTTGACCTTATGAGCTCAGCAAATGCCGTTGTCATGGTAACTGGCCATGCTGGATTGAAACTGTAAGCCTGTTGTCATAGCAACATGTCCTCTTATATTCTATAGCAATTATAGAAGTAGTAGTGGTAGTAGTAGTGGTAGTAGTAGTAGTAGTGGTAGCAGCAGCAGTAGTAGTAATTATTGAGTTAATAGTGGTAATAATGGTGGTGGTGGTGGTTGTGGTGGTAGTGTTAATGGTGGTGTGTTCAGTGGTTGTAATAGTAATGAAAATTATTGTGTAATTGTTGGTAGTGGTGGTGGTGGTGTTGATGGTGGTGTGACGGGGACAATGGTAGTGATGATGGTGATGGCGGTTGTCTGGTGGTGGTGGTGGTGGTGGTGGTTTTGGTGGTGGCGGTGGTGGTTGCAGTGATGATGGTGGTAGTAATTGCAATGGTGGTGGTGGTGGTGGTGTTGGTAGTGGTGGTGGTGGTAGTTGTGGTGGTGGTAGTGGAAGAGGTAGTGGTAGTGGAGTTGGTGGTAGTGGTGATGGTGGATGTGGTGGAGGTAGTGGTAGTGGTGTTGGAGGTGGAAGTAGTGGTTGTGGTGGTGGTAGTGGCACAGTTGGTGGTGTTGGCAGTAATGGTGACGTTGGTGGTTGTGTGGTGGTGGTAGTGTTCAAGATAGTGAGTGTCATGGTCATAGTAGTAGTGGTCATATCAGTAGTAGTCGTTGTAGTAGTGGCAGCTGCAGTGGTGGTGGTGGTATATGCGTTAGTGCTTATAGCAGTAGTGGAAGTAGTATTGTGATAGTAGTTATAGTAGTGGTGGTGGTAGACATTTTTGTCGTCGTCGTCGTTGTAGTAGTAGTTATGGTGATGGTGGTGGTGGTAGTAGTTGTCATCATTGTGGTAATAATTGTTGTCATAGTAGTGATGGTAGTAGTTGCAGTAGTGGTAGTAGTAATGGTCGTCGTCATGGTAGTAGTTGTTGTAGTAGTAGTAGTAGTAGTAGTAGTAGTAGTAGTAGTAGTGATGGTGGTAGTGGTGATGGTTGTCATCTCTGTGGTTGTCATTGTCTTCATAATAATGATAGTAGTACAGGCGGTGGTGGTGGTGGTGGTAGTAGCTGTAGTTGTTGTTGTTTGGGGTTTATAGCAATGATTCTAATGTTGTTACCCTTGTGGCTATTTAAACCCCAGAGTCAGCCCCCTTATTGAGCAGACTTGCAATCAATGACAATCCAAATGTGACCATCTCATCTGTCTCATATGTGTCAAGAAGCCAGTGAGGTGCAGAAAGAGTGGTGGTAGTGGGGTGGAGGAGTAATTAAAGGGAAATTCAGCTACTATTTCTAGGACGTTCAGTGGCCACAGAGGCAGCATCACCGATTCCTGGTACTTATCGCCGATGGTGGTGGTGGTGGCGATGGAGGTGGTGTGTGGTAGTGGTGATGATGGTTGTGTTGACGGTGGTAGTGATGGTGATGGTGGGGGTATTGTGGTGGTACTGGTGGTGGTAACGATAGTGACAGTGGTTATGGTAGTGGAGATGAGGGTAGAGTTGGTGGTGGTGGTTTTGTGGTGATGATGTGAAGTGGCAGTGAAGGTAGTAGTGGTGGTGTGTTGATTCTGACAATCGTGGTAGTGATGGTGTATGTTGTGGTCCTAGTGGCATAGTAGCGGTGATGGTGGTGGTGGTGGTGGTACTTGTGTAGTATCATATTGTTTACTACAGTTAACGTCAGAGTTACTGTGATAGTATATCAGTGGTAGCATGTCAATGGGTCTGCAACGGTATGGCAGTAGGACTGAGGTATAGTGCTGTAACGTTATAATACTGATGCCAAGGTAGTACTATAGCTGCTGTGGTCAAACTTCAGGACAGTCCTGGTCAAGTAGTACAATGGCGCACATGCAGTTAGCCACCAGATGAGATGTGACCCACAAATCAATCTTCCTTGCCCCTTTCTCATTGAGGACCATACAGCACTTTGTGACACACCACAAGAATCTACGATAGAGTGGAGTGGGGTAGGGGTTTTGCAGGAACGGACTGGACACAAGAGAATGTGTCATGTGTCAGCATCACTGTCATACTGCTCTTTATGCGTCAAGCACTGTGTGCCACAAAGTGTTGTATGGCCCTCAATGAGAAAGGGGCAAGGAAGATTGATTTGTGGGTCACATCTCATCTGGTGGCTAACTGCATGTGCGCCATATGTGTCCCTGGAACGATCTTCAAACATGTCCTTGATCTTGGCTATCACCTCGGCCACCAGTTTGGCCTTGGTGTTGCAGACAGAATAGTCGGTGTCTTTCTCAACCACGCTTCATGCAGGAGGCCAGAGATTCGGTCTGGTGAAGCTGAAGAAATTCTCTGCCAACTGCTTCCGACTCTTTTTTGTGATATGGCAAGGAGCTAAATCCTGCTGCTACACATTTAGATTTCTAGCAGCAACCATTTCCAGCCTGGGTTTGACCACAGACTTCAGCAGCTTCACATTGCCATCTGAACTGAGACTAAGGCCCGGTTCAAAGTTATGGGACAGCATGACATTACCCTCACTAGAGACACACTCAAAGACCATCAGAGTTTGGGGGAACTTGGTTTCCATGATGTCTGAGACATTATAAAGCTAAGCACTTTATGGATGCGAAACCTGGGTAACTCAATGAACTGGCTTTATCTATCTTTAGCCAAATACATATATGTATAAATAGATAAAGATGGCAATAGCTGGTCTATGGAGTTACCCTGGATTTCCCATCCATAAAGCACTTAGCTTTACAGCATTTCTTCAGATTCTAATGGCCATTCTGAAGAAACACCACAAAGCTAAGTGCTTTATGGATGCAAAATCCCGTGTAACCCTATGAACCGGCCATAGCCATCTTTATCTAAATACTCCACTGCTCTATAATTCAGAGTGTACTTCCTTTTTGAATTTATGATTTACTGACGATATATATATATATATATATATATATATTGACATATATATATTGGTGACAGAAAGAAGATTAAATCTAGAATTATTCTATATTTAATCTCCTTTCTGTCAACACCTCAAATGTAAAATTCTTCCCTGAAGATGGTGGCTGGTATTATCTGATGATGAAATCAATTTGCAGTCATTATCTTGGACCACCCTGCCCCCAGAAACAGCTGGTGGACTTGTAGAATTTTTATTCCATCCCTTTAATTCCTGATATCATTTCTTTTCTGTCAAGTTGGAACTCCTGATATGTAAACATATGTATATTTTTGTATTAAATGTATTTAATATTTTTTTTATATATCGACTTACCTAACTTATTTATCCATATATTTACTCCTCTATCTCCTCAAGTTTAAATCTCTTAAGCACTACAGAGTGTATTCTATATGGAGAATATCTGTCTCTCATCTATAATATATATATATATATATACACATACATACATACATATATATATGCACACGAGTACACATGTCTGTATAAATATGCATACATATACATACATATAGATAGATAGATAGATAGATAGATTGATTGATTGATAGATAGATGGATCGACTGAAAGATAGATAGATAGATAGGTAGGTAGATAGATAGATACATAGATAAATAGACAAATAAACAGATATACAGATAGATAGATAGATAGATAGATAGAGAGAGAGAGAGAGAGAGAGAGAGAGAGAGAGATAGAGAAACAGATAGATAGATAGAGAGATAGAGAAACAGATAGATAGATAGAGAGACAGATAGATAGATAGAGAGACAGATAGATAGATAGATAGATAGATAGATAGATAGATAGATAGATAGATATTGATATATGCGATTAGATAATTCACAAATACTAACACAAAATAGAAAGAAACATTGGAGCCAGCCTCAAAACGGGAAAGTACGATATTGACAGCTCATTTCAAAGAAATATTGAAACATAAAGAAGAAAGCAACTCTTGGCCCATGTGGCTGCCTGCCTGACTGGCAGGCTGGTCAGCTGTTCTAATTAAAAGCTTCCAGCCAATATTTTGTATTTGCTGATGATGGTGGTTGGTTATTACTGTTGTTGTTATTGGAGGTGGTAGTGGTGGTGGTGGTGGTGATAATGGTGCTAGTGGTGGTAAAAATGGCAGCGGTGGTGGAAATATTTTTTGGTGGTGGCAGTGGTGGTGGTGGTGGTGGCAGTGGTGGTGGTGGTGG
>NC_069002.1:11090668-11095297 GCF_001194135.2 Octopus bimaculoides | reverse complement strand
AATATTTTTTGGTGGTGGCAGTGGTGGTGGTGGTGGTGGCAGTGGTGGTGGTGGTGGTGCTTGTGGGGGAAACTTTTTGGTGGTGGTGGTGGTGGTGGCAGTGGTGGTGATGATGGTTGTGGTGGTGATGGTGGTATTGGTGATAGTGGTGGTGGAGTATAGTTGACAGTGGTGGTGGTGGTGGTTGTTGCTTATGACGTTCTTGCACTGGTTCATCCCTAGGTCTCAGCTCAATCAGAGTAGAGACCTCACAGTTGAATCAAAGTCACTCCAGCCATGACCATTCCATCCCATATCTTTTTAACCTATGTCTAGGGAGCTTTCAACAACCTCATCCAATAAGCTTTTCTCTACACTGAAGAGGTGTAATTTGAGGGAGATTTGGCTGCTATTTCTGAATGGTCAATGGGCACATAAACCATAGACACTCACTTGTTTGCTCATACTGGTATTGTTGTTGTTGTTGTTTTCCTACACTTCTGTTTTTATTGTTATTAAAGAGTAAAGAATAAAGTCCTCCTTCAGTCTTGAACGACCATAGGATTGAACCTAGAAAGTTCCCTTCCGAGGCACAAGTGCAAGTAAGGTAGTTTATAGAAGACTGGCTGTCGCCCATGCATACCAACATCCCCTCTCCACACCATTATATGTACATAGGTCAAGGGTGAAGACCCCCTTCAGTCAGGAATGACCAAGGCATTGCACCTAAAAAGTTCTCCTCCAAGGCACAAGTCTATGCAAGGTTGTTTTATGGAAGACCAGCAGTTGTCCATGCATACCAGTGTCCACTCTCCACTCCATTATATGTACATAGGGTAAAGGGTACACAAGGTAAAGGGTAGAGACCCCCTTCGGACATGACTGACCATGGGATTGCACCTAAAAAGTTCCTTTCTGAGGCACAAGTCCAGGTAAGGTTGTTTAAGGAAGACCAACAATCGTCCATGCATACCTCTCCACACCATTATATGCACATAGGGTAAGGGTGAAAACCCCCTTTGGTCATGAATGACCATGGGACTGCACCTAGAAAGTTCCCCTCTCCGAAGCACAAGTCTGGGCAATGTCTTTTTATGGAAGACCAGCAACCACCCATGCATACCAGTGTCCCCTGTCTGCACCACCGATGTTATCCAAGGCAAAGGCCAATACAGCTTTGCACCAGTGATGTCACAACTCATTTCTATGGCTGAGTAAACTGGAGCAACGTGAAATAAAGTGTCTTGCTCAAGAACGCAACACACAGCCTGGTCTGAGAATCAAACTCACTACCTCATAATTGTGAGCCCGACGTTCTAACCACTGAGCCATGTAACCAACTAGGTCCCTTCTCCAAAGCATTTCAGGCCTTGTGACTATAATAGAAAGGATTACTATTGTTGTTGTTGTTGCTGTTATTGTCATAGCTTTTTTTATTGTTGTTATTGCTGTTTTTGTTGTCTATGTTGTTGTTGTTGGTGGTGGTGGTAATGGTAGTGGTGGTGGTGATGGTGATATTGCAACTGTTGTTGTTTTTGTAATTATTGTCATTGCTGCTCCTGATATTTGTGTTATTCGTGCTGCTGTTAATGTTACTGCAGCTGTTGATGATGACAATGACAATGATGACAACGATTAAGACAGGCGAAGCATTTAGTTTCCGCTCTTGACTTGAAAAACATTTTTCCTTCCCTGCAAAATAGCATTCCGCTTCTTTACCTTCAATCCTCCTCCTCCTCCCCTCCTCCTCCTTTTCCTCTCATTTATTCCTCTTCTCCCACTTTTTCTTCCTTTTCTTCTCCTTATTCTTCTTCTCCCTCTTCTTCCTTTTCTTATTTTTTCTCTTTCTTTCCCCCACTTCTCCTCCTCCTCCTCCTCCTCCTTCACTTTCATCTTTCACTTTCACCTTTATTTTCTCCTTCACTCACCCCTCTCTTTCTCCCCTTCTTTTTCCTCCACTTCGTTTTCTTTTTCTCCTTCATCTTCTTCGCCTCCTCCCCTCCTCCTCCTCTTATCCCTCTTCTTTTAACTCTACCCTTCACCCCTCTTCTTCCACTTCTTTTTCCCCTCCTCCTCCTCTCACCCCTCCTCTTCCTTCACCCTTCTTCTCCCCTTTTTTCTCCTTCATCTTCTTTTCATTCTTCCCCCTCCTCTTCCTTCACCTCTACCATTTCCCTTTCTCCTCTTTCTCATCTCTTCTTCCTCTCTTCTTCCTCTTTTCCTTCTTCCCCTATTCCTCTTCTTCTCCCCCTCCTCCTCTTTTCATCCCTCTTCTTCCTTCACCTCCACACTCCCCCTTCCCTTCCCCCCTTTCTATTCCTGCTCAGCTGGCAGTTGACCAGTTCTTTAACGCCCCCAGCGACTGGTCACTTTCAAGATAACTAACAGAGAGAGAGAGAGAGAGAGAGAGAGAGAGAGAGAAGTATTGATACAGATTCAACTACAAGCAGACAAGCTGGACTGGACTGAACTGGACTGAACTGGACTGGACTGGACTGGACTGGACTGGACTGGACTGTGAAGTGGTATAGAAGACGATGCAGAAGATTAAGATGTTTTACTGTGATATTTCTGTTAGCACTTAAAGTGCCGCCTTCTCCATTAACCAATAACAACAACAACAACAGCAACAACACATGCTGCTGTTATAGACGCTGCAGTTACTTTCCTAAGATATTATTGTATATCAGCATCATTGTCAACACCATCATCGTTATCATCATCATTATCGTCATCATCATTATTGATATCGTTGTTATATCATCGTTGTCGGTGTTGTTGTCGTCTCCATCGTCGTCATCATCATCATCATCATCATCATCACTGTTATCATCATCCCAATCACAATCATCGGCACAAGCACTGCCACAATCATCATCGTCATCGTCATCATCATCATCTTCATCATTACTGTCATTGTCATCATCATCATCATCATCATCACTACTCCAAGCACCGTGACCATAATAATGATGACGATGACAATGATAGTGGAGCTGGTGATGGTGGTAGTGGTGGAGGTGGTATTCTTGCTTGTGTTTTGGTAAATAATAATAATAATAATAATAATGATTGTTATTACTATTATTATTTTTATTATTATTATTATGATAAAAATATTTATCATTATTATTGTTGTTGTTGCTGCTGTTTTTGATTTTTTAAAATAACAATGATTATTATTATTATTACCATTGTTATAATTATAATTGGTATTTTATAAATATCACAATTCTACTTTTGCTCATTAATATTACACCATCATCATCATCACCATCATCGTCATCATCGTCATCATCACCATCAGTATCGTTATCATCATCAGCATCCTGATCACCATCACCGTCATCATCATCAGCATCATCATTATCATCACCATCATCACCAGCATCACCACCACCATCATCATCAGCATCATCATTATCATCACCATCATCACCAGCATCACCACCACCATCATCATCATCATTATCATCACCAGCATCACCACCATCATCATCATCACCATCATCACCACCATCATCATCATCGTTGTCGTCGCTTTTCTCATCGTTGTCATCATCTTCATCATCATCATCATCATCATCTTCATCATCATCGTCATCATCATCATCGTCTTCATCATCATTCTAATCATTATGGAGATTTATTCTCTCAGCGATCAATCAATTTATACACTCCGATATATATATATCTATATCTATCTATCTATATATATCTATATATATATACATATATACACACACACACACACACACACACACACACACATTTCTGTAAATAGCTGCTCTTCACCAGCAAGTTCGCTCCTAGCATTAAAGTCACATGAGAGTTCAGACTTGCTTCGTAAACTCTCATTAGCAATGGCAGCCTTCTAATGCTCTCTTCCTGTTTAGTTTTACTTTCACTTTTGCAGCATTTCACATTTTTATAGTCTCAGTATTACCATTATTAGTATTGTTGTTGTTGTTCTTCTTCTTCTTCTTGTTTATATACATATTATGTTTTCTTCTATTTTTAATAATAATAATAATAATAATAATAATAATAATAATAATAATGATAATATTAATAAAAATGTTAACGATGATGATAATAATTTTTATTATTTTTATTTTTATCATCATTATTATGATTGTTGTTGTTGTTGCTGCTGCTTTCATCTTTATTATATATTTGTTTTCTTCTCATTATTATTATTATTATTATTATTATTATTGTTGTTATTCTCATTATTACTCTTGCTGCTATAATTATCAGCAGTAGTAGTAGCATAGTAGTGGTAGTAGTATTATTAGTAGTAGTATTAGCAGCAGCATAGTAGTGGTAGTAGTACTAGAAATAGTAGTAGTAGTAGTAGCAGTAGTAGTAGTATGTTGTTTTTGTTGTTATTTCTATATTATAAATCCGTTTTCTCATTAACATTTATTTTTATTATTGTTGTTGATGTTATCATCATCATCATCATCACCAGCAGTAGTAGTAGAAGTAGTGGTGATAGTGGTGGTGTTGATGGTGGTGGTGGTGGCGGTAGTAATCTTGCCGGTGGTGGGGAGTATACTTATCGATGTTGTTGTTATTATCATTATTTACATAGATATTTGGTTTCTTTATTTGTGACTTTATTTCATTTTATATTTCCTCTTCTTC
>NC_069002.1:11085188-11089724 GCF_001194135.2 Octopus bimaculoides | reverse complement strand
AAATAAAGACAGTGACAGAGACTGAGGGAGAGAGAGAGAGAGAGAGAGAGAAAGAGGGAAGGTGAGGGGCAGCTGGTCAGTGAGAAGCTGTTAAAAGGAACCAGAAATACATATATTGGTATTTATGCCGCTTGGGTGGACAACAAAGGTCTTGCATCCTGTCTGTGAACATGCTCCCAGAACTAAATCCAGCCATGGCAAGCACACATAATTGTAATGATGGATCAGTGATTCTTGCAATTATCGTTCTCGTCATCATCACCGTCGTCGTCATCATTGTCATCGTTATTATCTTTCATAGTAATTATCATCATAATCACCATCATTATCATCATCATCATCATCAGCATTGTCGTTATCATCGTCATCATCAGCAGCAGCAGCAGGAACAGCAGCACAGCCACAACAACTCTACCACCACAATCACCACCGCCGTCCTCACACCACTACCACCACCAGCATCTTCATCTTGTTCTTGTCTTCTTCATCATTATGACCATCATTCTGATCATCATCACCATGACCACCACTTCTGCCACCACCAGTACCATCACTACTCCTACCACCACCTCCTCTACTTTCACTATCACTCCTTCCATCACCAACATCACCATCATCGCGTTATCTTCCTCATCATCTTTTTTAATAACACAATTTCTATGTTGCTGACATAGTATGTTAGTACCTGTTTTTAACTCTATGGGAACTGTACTTCATTGTGGTACCATTACGGTAGTGAAACAGGCCCCCTTGAGATCACCACCACCACCATCATCATCATCATCATCATCATTTTTTAACAGCCATGTTCTATGCTGGCATAAGTTGAACAGTTTGACAGTCTCTGATGGGCCCAAGGACTGCATCATGTTCTAGTGTCTGCTTTGGTATGGTTTGTATGGCTTGATGCCCTTCCTAACACCAACCACTTTATAGCGTGTAGTGTGTTTTTCCTACCAGCATTATTATTAAAGTCACCATGCAGATCACAAGACTAAGAAACCCGACAGCAGGGAGGCAATTTTATGCTAGGAGAAGAAGGGCAGGAAATTTTATGAGTGGTAAGGAGTATAATGTTCAACTTTAGGGATATGTTTTAAGCGGTGTTTAAGTTGAGAATTTGGTTTCTTATTTCTTTACTGCCCTCAAGGGGCTACACACAGAGGGGACAAACAAGGACAGACAAACGGATTAAGTTGATTATATCGACCCCAGTGCGTAACTGGTACTTATTTAATCGACCCTCCTGGTGGAGGGCTGTGAGCACTTGATAGCACTTGAGGTGCCAAGCACCCCTCCTCGGTCTATGCCTAATCCAGGATTGCAGTTCAGTCAAAGAGATGAGCTGTGGAAAAGTCTCTCTTACAAACGGTGAGCATGTGTGGTCACCGTCAAGGAAACGCTGGAGAAACCTCAGTGCATGTCTGCGCAACAGCAACCATGGCATGCCCAACCCTTCATTCAGCAACTTTGACAGTAGATGGAGCACCTGACCAGTGGGACACGCCCCTTCCACAGAAAAATGATAATAAGCAAGCCCCAAAAACTGCTCTGCTGGGGACAGCTGGGATTTTGAGATTGGTATTTGGATGTTGAATGTCTCCCACGATAATTAACAACCAAGTATCAAAGCTTATAATGTGCGGAAAGAGACCCTGGGAGACTTCTGACAGTAGGCTGTTGTCTGCTCACACAGAATCTACCAGAACAAACAAGACCGAACATTCTGAGAAGGAAAAAAAAAAAATAATAATAATAATAATCTTTTCTACTATTGGCACAAGGTCTAAAATTTGGGGGAAGGGTAAGCCGATTACATCGACCCCAGTATGTAACTGGTACTTATTTCATTGATCCCGAAAGAATCAAAAGCAAAATCGACCTTCACAGAATTTGAACTCAGATCGTCTTTAAGACAGAAGACATGCCACTAAGCATTTTGCCCAGTGTGCTAACGATTCTGCCAGCCCACCAATAATAATAATAATAATAATAATGATAATAATAATATAATGATAATAAATACATAAAGTGCTTTGCTTATTTGACATGTTTCAAGAAAATGACAGTAAAATTATATTTGGATGACATTTATTTTCTTTCTACTTACAAAAATAAATATGATATAGAAAAAAATACATAAAATAATAATAATAACAACAATAATAATAATAATAATAAATGATGTAAAAATATCTCTGAAAGTCAGAAAAACATGATTAAAGAAGCGTCTTCCGGTCTTATTGATTAGTTAACATTTGATAGCGCCATGTAATTAGAGGTTTCTGACATTGAGTTGAGGAATGGGATATTGAGAATGGTGAGTGACAATTCTAAGATGTATATGGTGTCAGTTACATGAACAGGTACCATGTCAAGTCTATCTTCTTCACATTGCTTAGATAAGTCTGTCCATCTATCTATCTAATATATATATATATATATATATATATACACACACACACGCACATATACACACACACACACACATATATATATAGATATAGATATATATAAAATGGAACAAGAACGCAACAGACAACAGCACAACATTTGGACAGTTAGACGATGCAAAATAGGACAGGAAAAAAAAATGATGGGTCATTCGGAGCTTTCAATCTTCAGTCGAGTGGCAGATCATCGTTCCAAAGAATCTAGTGCTCTTAGCTTAGATTTTCTTGGGGCCGGCCAGATTAGAGCAGTCTTGAGAGTAACAGGCAGAAACTGCAATGACGATCTGGTACTCAACTGAAGATTCAAAGCTCTGAATGACCTGTCCTTTTTTTTTTTGTATCATCTAATTGTCCATATAAATATATATCATTGACCCCTTTATATCTCTATGTAAACAAACGTTCTAACGGTCACTGACCATGTAACATCTCTGCTCTTAAGTTACCTCACGTTTCGTTTTTGTCTTGCTAATATATGTTTTATTATGAACTCCCTGAAGAGAAATATATGACGAATCCCAGCAGCTCTTACTTCTTTGTGAAGGTGCTCTCATTTATTTTGAAACATGTGTAGGAATTAAAGGAACTTTTATTTATATGTGTTTTGCTCCATTTATTATTATTATCCATTTATTATTATTATCCATATATATATATATATATATATATATATATATATATATATATATATATATATATATATATATATGTCGCCTGTTACACTTTTGTTTCATATATATATATTGGGTCATCCATAAATAATGTAGTGTTTTCAATTACATGAAGTAAAAGTTGGAAGGGGACAGGGTAAGCTACCTGCATCAACTTGCTATAAAAGCAGGTAGTAATTTTACCTTGTACTTATTCTTAGTGAAAGTTGTGAAGAGTGCAGTTCGATTTTAACAGCTAATCTACAATCCAATGCTGAGGTTGGTTTAATGTTCCTATAAAACATCCTGGATTGCTGCAGTTTATTGAACGCCAGCATGTAGTTCCAACTAAAGTGTATATGTGTGTGTGTGGGGGGGGAGGGATAAGTTGTTTAGCTATGCCCTTGTCTTCATTGAAAGAGGATAGGAAGGAAAAAAAGGAAGGAAGGGGAGCAAGAGGAGGAGGGCGGAAAGTGAAAAAGAAGGTGCTTGAAGAAGGAGGGGAGAAAAAAGGTGGAGAAACGAAGGAGAAGGGAGATGAAGAAGAAGAAGAAGAAGAAGAAGAAGAAGAAGAAGAAGAAGAAGAATGATATATGTCGCCACATATATCTCAGGGTAATGAGCTGTTCCTTACTCTGCTCAAGTTCACCGTAAATTCATTAAATTAAATTAAATTCATTGCAGAAAATTAATTCCAAGGTGCTAAATATATCACCTGTAATTTCATCACAAGGTAATTACATAACAAGCCAACATATTGTTACCAAATTCATTGTCATGCTAAATAAATAGGGGGGGGGGAGAATTAATTGTCATGGTTTTAAATTTTTATCCATAGTGTAAATACTTCACTAAAAATTATTCAAATTCTTTTTTCACGCAATAGGCACAGATGTGGTTGTGTGGTAGAAGGTTTCCTTCCCAACTACTTGGTTTTAGGTTCAGTCCCACTGCATGTCACCTAGGGCAGGTGTCTTCTATTATATCTTTGTGAGTGAGTTTGGTAGACAGAAACTGAAAGAAGCCCATCATATATGTGTATGTGTGTGTGTTACATGCAAGCATCCTCCATTTCCAATCTTCCAAGACATGTCTAGCCATGGGGATATCTTGATTTCAAACTTTGACACAAGGGCAGCAATTTAGGGGAAAGGAGGTAAGTCAATTACATTGACCCCAGTATTAAACTGGTACTTATTTTATTGACCCCCAAAAGGATAAAAGGCAAAATCGACCTCAGTAGAATTTGAACTCAGGACGGCAAGCTGCCAGAAACGTTAGCATGTCAGACGAAATACTTAGCGGTATTTTGTCTGCTGTTACGTTCTGAGTTCAAATTCCCCCAAGGTCGACTTTGCCTTTCATCCTTTTGGGGTCGATAAATTAAATACCAGTTATGCACTGGGGTCGATGTAATCGATTTAATCCCTTTG
>NC_069002.1:11083306-11084654 GCF_001194135.2 Octopus bimaculoides | reverse complement strand
AAATCTGGAAAGTAAAAGAAAAAAAAAACAAATGACAAAACTGCGAAACAATGACAGAAATGAAGAAATAATCATCCAACATATCGTTGGCAGTGAAATTCCACAACACAGAAAAGAAAGTTAAAGATATTGTGGCAAGAATTTAACACTTTGTTTTGAATATTAAAATCATAAACTAACAGACTATTTAATAAGCATTGCTTATAATTTGTCTTTTTGCTATATTTTTTCTCTTTCCTAATTTAAATCATTGTTATCTTTTAACTGCATTTTCGGGGATTCCATATTTAAAAGTAAATTTCTTTTTCTCTTTTTGCTTTTTTTGTTCTTTTTCATGTATTTGCTGAGTAAATTTAATATTAATAGCATTTTGTCTTTGGTTTTATTTCTTTTTTGTGCAAGATATTTGATGGATTTACACAGTGAACATAAACTTTAAAACGATGCATTTTCTACAGACTGAAACAGAATTAAATGTTTACGCTGCAGATAAAAAGCACAAGGAACAAATTACCCAAAAAGTTAGTTGACATGGAGAGAGAACTTCCACTCGATTACAAGTCATTAGATTCTTCATGAACTCCAATGGCACAGCAAAAGTGAGAATGTGGCATGGAGAGGGGAGGCTGGTATGCATGGCCAAAAATTGGTCTTCCTGGACTTGTGCCCCGAAGGGGAACATTCTAGGTGTAATCCCATGGTCATTCATAACCAAAGGGGGTCTTTTTACTGTTTACCCTTTACATTTGATTACCATAAACAAATCATCTGACCAGGTGGTTCAACGAGAAATTAAGAAATTGTAGAATGTTCATTTGTTATCAACAATAGGTGAGTGCACAATACATATATGTGCATGTGTGTGTCTGTGTATGTATATGTATATATATATATATATATATATATATATATATATATATATATATATTACTCTTTACTCTTTTACTTGTTTCAGTCATTTGACTACGGCCATGCTGGCGCACCACCTTTAGTCGAGCAAATCGACCCCAGGACTTATTCTTTGTAAGCCTAGTACATATTCTATCAGTCTCTTTTGCTGAACCGCTAAGTTATGGGGACGTAAGCATACCAGCATCGGTTGTCAAGTGATGTTGGGGGGACAAACACAGACACACAAACACACACACATATATATATACATATACATACATACGACAGGCTTCTTTCAGTTTCCGTCTACCAAATCCACTCACAAGGCTTTGGTCGGCACGAGGCTAGAGTAGAAGACAGTTGCCCAAGGTGCCACGCAGTGGGACTGAACCCGGAACCGTGTGGTTAGTAAGCAAACTACTTACCACACAGCCACTCCTGCACCTATATATATATA
>NC_069002.1:11081583-11082844 GCF_001194135.2 Octopus bimaculoides | reverse complement strand
GTATGTGTGAGTTTGTATTTATATGCATAAGTATATATATGTATATGTACACATACATACATACATACATACATACATATATATATATATATATATATATATATATATTTATTCTTTTACTTGTTTCAGTCCTTTGACCGTGGCCATGCTGGAGCACCACCTTTAGTCAAACGGATCAACCCCAGGACTTATTCTTTTTTAAGCCTAGTAATTATTCTTTTGGTCTCTTTTGCCAAACTGCTAAGTTACAGGGACGTAAACACACCGACATCAGTTGTCAAGTGATGTTGGGGGACAAACACAAACACACAAACATATACACACACATATATATATATATATATATGACAAGCTTCTTTCAGTTTCCATCTCCCAAATCCACTCACAAGACTTTGTTGGCTCAAGACTACAGGAGAAGACACGTGCAAGATGTCACGCTGTGGGACTGAACCTTGAACCATGTGGTTAGGAAGCAAGCTTTGTAACACACAGCCAGGCCTGTGCACATATAGGTGTGTGTTAGTGTATGTATATATGCATGTATGTATATACATATATATAAGCACATGGCTCAGTGATTAGAGTGTTGGGCTCACAACTATTAGGTAGTGAGTTCGATTCCCAGACCAGGGTTTGTGTTGTGATCTTAAACAAGACATTTTATTTCATGTTGCTCCAGTTCTTCCATTTTCTTTTTCTCCCTTTTTCTCTCTCTTCACATACACACACACACACACCACGTATATAAGTAAATCAACTGAAAAACCTAAATACTTCAGTAGAGGTTACAGCTGTTTCATAATTGACTCAAAATTACATCATCAACTTCAATGTAAACATGCATGCATACATACATACACACTCTCTCTTCCTCTCACATACACACACACACAGACATACATATGAATATATTATAGCAAGTAAATTCAAGGTGTTAGGGATTGAATCCAGCTTCAAAAGTCATGACCAGAATGGAACACCAAAGTCCAATGTAATATCCTAACTCATCTTGGAATGTAGTTATTTAATTCTGAATAAGAACTGACTTGGACCATTGCAGCCTGACAGCAAAAACCAGTATGGAGAATGGATGTAAAATGATTGATCATAATGTTGTTGCTTAAATTACAAGCCTGTCTCTGTAGAATAAACTCATCTAGTTTCACCAGGTCATGATCAGCTCATAAGCTCTATTTGGTTCTTTTGTTCATGGAGAGAGAGAGAGAGAGAGAGAGAGAGAGAGAGAGAGAGAGAGAGAGAG
>NC_069002.1:11078460-11079359 GCF_001194135.2 Octopus bimaculoides | reverse complement strand
ATATATATATAAACAGAGATAAACCATTTCCAGAAAGGTAAAGATGAAAGTGTTTCATGCTATAATAAGTCATTGGCGATAAAAATCTCGGTAAATATTAATGCCAAAATCACCACGGGACGGAACGGGATGGGATGTGGAATACAAAATGGATTTGAAGCTGTTATATATATCTTGCTTCATGTTGAATTGCTGCTGTTGTTGTTGTTGTTGTTGTTCCTTTTCTTCCTTCTTCTCTTTCTTGTTCTTCTCCTTCTTCTTCTTCTCCAGTGAGTTTGTTTCTCGTTTAAAGGGAATTTAGATTTTATCCAAAGTAAATATCTTCCAAATATAACCATAAGTCTTTTGAAATTTTCTGTAAACAAGACAGGTTTTTGATTTCTTCCCTTTTTTTTTTAATTTTTGGTAATTATTTATTCCGAATAATCACGTGACATATCAAAGATGGCAACAATTCCAGCATAGGATCAGCCATTCTGGAATTAACATTTTTCATAATTTTCTCTCTTTAACTAACTATCTACATACCAGTCTATCTCTCTATCTGTCTATTGATCTATCTATCTATCTATCTATCTATCTACTAAGCTATCTTTCTAATTATCTATATGTCTATCTATCTATTTGCCAATCATTTGAAATACTTAACTCTGTCTCTGCATATACATATATGTGGCAACATTTAAAATCCAAGTGGGAAGAAGAATACATAAAAATCCATCTTGACATAGCCAAGTTTAGTGTCCAATGAAAGAAAGGTATGCATACGTAGGCTGGTTATACCGCCTGCATAGGCCACAGGTTATGGTCTCACTTGTCTTGCTAGGTCTTCTTAAGCACAGCATATTTCCAAAGGTCTCAGTTACTAGTCTCAGTTACTAGTCATTGCCTCAGTGAGG
>NC_069002.1:11076210-11078360 GCF_001194135.2 Octopus bimaculoides | reverse complement strand
AGATTTCGGAGTACCGATGAACTTTTATGTAAATGTATCAACTTAAAGGACAAACATATTGCAATGGATATTACAATGGATAATACCAAGTGGACTCCCCCTCTTTCTCTCTCATGTTTCTCCCTCTTTTACTTTTTACTTGATGACTTCGTCTTTGTGATATAATACTTGGGAAATAATATATTTGCAGCTGAAGATAGCTTTATACCATCCTGTCTATCAATTATATACCAATATAATGATGCAACGACTATAAAGCTTGAAACACGTGTACCTTGGAATCCTTTGTGTTCTGGTTTTATTTTTACGTTTTTAATTTATTCTTTCACCCCAGCCACTATCTGGCATACACAGGTGCTTGAAATTATCAAGTATTACCTCTAAAATTTACTTTACCTATATATACAAACATATAGAGATTGCAGATAATATTTCTGAATCTCTTTGATTCTTTAAATGTGCTGGCCCCCTGATAATTAATCGATATTAATTAATATATTAATATATGACTAATTACCAGATCTTATAATAATTATACAAACATATATGTATATGTGTATATATATGATGGGTTTCTTTCAGTTTCCATCTACCAAATCCACTCACAAGGCTTTGGTTGGACCGAGGCTATAACAGAAGATATTTGTCCAAGGTGCCATGCAGTGGGGATTGATCTTGGAACCATGTGGTTGGGAAGGATGAAATATATAAAGGTTACTTAACTTCCCCTTTCCGCAATGTTAAAAGCTCTCGTTATGTCTTATTTTACTTTTGACGATTCTAACTTTCGTTCACGAAATTTGGTTTCAAACACAGTATTTGTGCGTGTGAGTGTGTGTTGCATATGTGAGGACAAGGCTGTTACGTAGGTGTGATAACCGATAACAAGTTTCTTCAGAGTGGCGAGGATAAACGAAAGGATTAAGACAAGCCATTCTTCAGTAAGTTACTCAGGTATTTAATACTCATTAAGCTCAAGATTTCGGTTTTTATTTCAATGTAAGCCTTACACTTGAAGAAGCATTGCAAGTAATTCCACCTTCTTCAACATACTTACATAATAATTATAAAATAATTAATATAAAGAACCCCTGAGGAGAATGGAGTTACTTGAAATGCCTGTTCATATTGAAGGCTTACATTCAAAGAAGAAAAATATATATACACCCTAGAGAATGGTGCTTATTGTATAAACGTATATATATGTGTGTGTGTATGCATACACCATATACATACATCATCGTTGTTATCATCGTCATCATCATCTGTACCACCACCCCAAACATCACCCCGACTACCACCACCATCATCATCATCATCATCATTCCCATCCTCTTTATCATGTACACACACACACACACACACTTGTACCACACATGTACACATACACATACTGGCTTACATATATATCAGTGATAGAGAGAGAGGTGAAAGGGACGTTTGCCTGCAGTGAGAATTCAAATCTTAATGGAAGGGAGAACAAGTAGATACCACCAGGCATATTTCTGTTGTCTCCGTGGACATTGATAAATGATAAGGATGATGGGAAGGATGATGATGATGATGATGATGATGATGATGATGGTGGTGGTAATGATCAGGGCGATTGATGATGATGATGATGATGATGATGATGACAACAATGACAACAGTGGTGATGGGCGTATTGATGACGACGATGAAGATGACGAAGATGATAATGATGTTGATGATGATTATGATGAGTAAAATAGCTATAATAATGGTGGTGGTGGTGGTGGTGGTGGTGATGCTGCGAATGATACCACTGGTAAAGGTGAGGTAGTTGATGGCTCTCCTATATGGATGATGATGATGATGATGATGATGATGATGATTGCAGAGACTGTTGGTGATAGAAGCAGCAGCACCAGGTGATGATGGTGGTGGCAGTGTCAGTGGCAATATGATGGGTGGTTTGCTGCTGCTGCTGCTGCTGATGATGATGATGAAGAAGAAGAGGAGGAGGGGAGGGGGAGGAGGAAAATAGTTATAATGATGATGATGACGATGGTTTGGTGGTGGTAGTGGAGGTGGTGATGATGAATAATGATGTTGGTCTTGATCATGATGATGGTCTGCAAATATGATTGTAAGTAAATTTTTTTTCTACACAAAGAAAAAAAAAAAAA
>NC_069002.1:11074515-11076200 GCF_001194135.2 Octopus bimaculoides | reverse complement strand
ATATACATACATACATACATATATATATGTGCATGTATGTGTATATATATGTAGATATACATTTCTTATATTTATATATATTACTATATTTATATTCTTTTAGGCTTTTACTTGTTTCAGTCATTAGACTGTGGCCATACTGGAGCGCCACCTTAAAAAGCTTTTTAATCGAAGAAATCAACTTCAGGACCTATTCTTTGTAAGCCCGGTACTTATTTTATTGGGCTATTTTGCTGAACTGAAAAGTTACTGTGACATAAGCACACCAGTATCGGGTGTCAAGCAATGGCAGGGTTACAAACACACACACACACACACATATATACAACGGGCTTCTTTCAGTTTCCATCTACCCAATCAATTCACATGGTTTTGGTTAGCCTGAAGCTATAGTAGAAGACATTTACCCAAGGTGCTACACAGTGGGACTGAACCTGGAACCATGTGGTTGGGAAGCAAGCTTCTTACCACACAGCCATGCCTTTGCCTATATTTAACATAATAGAAAGACATGTATACATACACATATATACATACACATATATACATACACATATATACATATATACATATATACATATATACATATATACATACACATATATGCAACAGGGAGAGAGAAAGGAGAGAAGGAGAGAGAGACAGTGAGATAGAGAGCAGAATGGGATGATTGGGAGAAGCTCTGTTGACATTGGAGATTTGGCTGATGGAGTATTCAGCCTGCTTTGGTGCCAGGACTTTTTGGTACATGAGTCAAGCATATGTACAAATGAGTCATGCAAAAATAAGAGAGAAAGAGAAAAAGACGAAAAGAAAGAAAGAATGGAAGAAAGAAAGAAAGAAATAAAGAGAAACAAAGCAAGGAAGAAAGAGAAAGAGAAAGAGAGGAAGAGAAAGAGAGAAAGAGAGAGAAAAAAGAAAGAAAGAGAGAGAAAAAAGAAAGAAAGATGAGATTAGAGTTTATTAATTGGACATGATCGACATGAACAGTTTCCCTGTCCTCAGACAAATAATTAGAAATATACTCACACACATAAACAGAGAGACAGAGGATGAAAGCGAGAGAGAGAGATTACAATTTATTAATTGAACACAATTGACAAAAACACTTTCCCCCTCCTCAGATACATAATTAGTAATATGTTCACATCCAGAAACAGAGAGAGAGAGGAGGGGGAGAGAAAGATAGAGAGGCAGGGAATGAAAGAGAAAGATAGAGAGGCAGGGAATGAAAGAGAAAGAGAGAGAGAGAGAGAGACATTGCAATTTATTAATTGTACATGATCGACAAATAGTTTCCCCTCTCCTCAGATACATAAACAGAATATGCTCTCACACATAAACACAGAGAGAGAGAGAGAGAGAGGGAGAGAGAGAGATAGCGAGAGAGAGAAAGAGAGAGACAGAGACAGACAGACAGACAGGCAAGGAGACAGAGAGAGACAGACAGACAGACAGGGAATGAAAGAGAAAGAGAGATCCTTTTATGTATGTATGCATGCATGAATGTATGTCTGAATATATGAATGCATATGCATGTATCAACATATATGCATATGTGTGCCTGCATCTACTTGTATATATGTATGTGTACACACACACACACACACACACACACGTCTATATATATGTCTATATATATATATGTCTATATATATATATATGTCTATATATATATATATATA
>NC_069002.1:11061235-11063679 GCF_001194135.2 Octopus bimaculoides | reverse complement strand
TAACTAGTTGACTCTAATACAAAAGAAGGAAAGAAGTGAAACACCAGACAGTATACGGGTGTGTCTCTCACAACACACACATATGTATACATCCATATTTATGTATATATACATATGTATGTATATATATGTGCATATGTGTGCATACATATGTGTATGTATGTATGTATATGTGTGTATGTGTGTATACACATATGTGTATGTATATATATATGTGTGTGTATATATATATATATATATGCGTATAGATGAGGACAGCTGTGTGAAGAAGTGTCACACCCTCACAGTTGAAGGAACCTAAGGAAGACGTAAATGCAGGAAGACATGGGATGAGGTGGTGAAGCATGACCTACAAAACATTGGGCCTCACAAAGACAACGACAAGTGATCGAGACCTTGGAAGATATGTCGTGCCTGAGAAGACCCAGCAAGCCAAATGAGATTGTAGTTGTGGCCAATGCCAGTGTCTCATAACTTGCTTGTTTAAAAGCACCGTTTAATCATTGGGTGAAATGCTGTGCTTGTGAACACCTGTTGAACCTAGTGAAATCATAGTCGAGGCCGATGCCAGTGCCACCTGACTGGCACCTGTGCTGGTGGCATGTAAAAAGTACCATTTGAGCATGGCTGATGACAGTGCCGCCATAGGCACATAAAAAGCATGAATGACAAAATTGACTTCAGTGGAATTTGAACTCAGAATGTAAAGATGGATGAAATGCTGCTAAGTATTAATCCGGGTGTGCTAACAATTCTGCCAGCTCTCCGCCCTATATAACAAAGGTCCTTCCCGAGTCACAAGGGCCAGTTTCATAGTTTCATGGCGTATGTATTCCCCACCTGGACGGGACGCCAGTCTCTCGCAGGATTACTCATTTTCGCCAATTGAGTGGACTGAAGAGTTTTGCTCAAGAACACAATGTGCTGTCCACCCAGGAAAGAACACCACAATCTTATGCTCATGAGTCCAACACCCTAAGTACTAAGCCATGTGTCCCCCACAAATGCTTACACTAACCAATTGTGCCACAGTCCCCTACTTTTTGGCAAATTCTTGACCAATTACCAAAGCATTCTTTCCATGGGCTACCAAGGATAAAGTCATCCAATGTTTCTTTTACAGACAATGTGGTGGGATTTGAGTGTGATTTGACTACTGTTTCTAATGGATTGCTTAGCCTTGTGTAAGCTTGGTCAGCAATTTGTGCTGATGGGGGTATTAATGGGGATATAATAGGGGTTGTAGGGCCAACAGCTAAGACATGCTGCAATTGAGGGTTCTGAGGGTGATGATGAGGATTGATTATGATGGTGTCAATTGCAAGGAAGAAGATGCTGACAACAATAAAGATGAAGGTGATAATGATGATGATGATGAGAGTGATGATGATGATGATGATGATGAGAGTGATGATGATGACGATGATGACGACGATGGCAATGATGATGATGACGATGCTGACAATGACACTGCTGCTACTGGCGATGATGATGATGATGATGATGAAGATGACAACAATGCTGCTAATGATGCTGATGGTATCAATGGTTTTGGCAATGAGAAATGCTAATGACATTAATCAAAATGGTGTAAAGAAAAAAAAAATAGTTGTGGCTGGCTGGCTGGTTCGTTGGTAACAAAGACGGTACAGAAGATGAAGATGATGACGACAACGACGATGACGACGACGATGACGACGACGGCGACGACAATCACGTGGGTGATGATGATGATGATGGTGATGATAACGGTTTGTTTGTTAATTATTGTTTGGTCAACTAATCAGTTAGTTTTCCACCTAGCGGTCAGTTTGATGAGCAGCATGTGTCCTCTGGGAGAGTTGGTGCGGAGTTGAGTAGGCAGATGGTGGGGGGGGGGAGAAGAGGCGTAATTGAAACATATGGGTGAGGATGGAGGGAGAGAGAGAGAGAGACAGACAGAAAGAGAGAGAGGGGAATTGCATTAATTATTAACACACTGCCAGTTTAATTAATCAAAAATGTCACTTGCATCACTACCACCACCGCCGTTACCACCACCACCACCACCACGAACAACAACAACAACAACAACAACAGCTGCAACACTGATGTAGTCATTATCATCATCATCACCATCACAAACATCATCATCACCATCGTGACCATCATTATAACAATCATCAATGTGATAATCCTCAACAGCAGCAGCAGCACCATCAGCTTCACCATTGTTATAATCATCATCATCATCATCATCATCATCGTCATCGTTCTCATCATCATCATCACTATGACCATCATGATCGTCATGAAAACTATCATCAACATCATCATCATCAACTGTAGCAGCAGCATCACAAACTTCCTCATTGTCAACATCACCACCACCACCACTATCATCACCACCACTACCACTACCACTACCACCAACACCACCACCACTACTACCACCACCACCACTA
>NC_069002.1:11058094-11060887 GCF_001194135.2 Octopus bimaculoides | reverse complement strand
CAACAACAACAACAACCAAGCCAATATACTGTCCCTACCTACCCCACCCCACAAACTTTCAGCCCACCCACACCCTGCTGCCATGATCAGAGAGAAAAAGAGGAGTAGAGAGAGAGAGAGAGAGAGAAGGAGGAAGAGATGTGAAAGAGAGAACTAAATAAAGGAAAGGTGAGAGAAGGTGAAACAGATTGTGAGAGAAAGAGAGAGAGAGAGAGAGAGAGAGAGAGACAGGTGTGCAGTAAGAGGCATCCTTTGTTGACAGTAAATAAATTCAAATATGATGATGATGATGATGATGATGATGATGATGGCATTCATATATATATATATATATATATATGTATGTATATATGTATGTGTGTGTATGTGTACATACATACAAATATAAATATAAATAATTCCGCCCTGGTTTTCTTGTCCGTTTTTGTATCGTCCATCTGTCCATATGTTTTTATTGTTGTCCGTTACGTTCTTATTCCATATTTTGGGATTTATATATATATATATATATATATATATATATAGCGGCGTATGTACACCTTTTGCTCAGCATGCAAGTATGTATATATATCTATGTGCATGTGTGTGTGTGTGTGTGTGTGTGTGTGTGTGTGTGAATATAAGTGTATTTCTCTGTGTGCAATTCGATGGGTATTTATGTGTGTTTATGTACGTATATACAAATATATATGTATGTGTGTGTGTGTGTGTTTACATATATACAAACATATATGCATGTATATGCGTGTGGGGGAGGGTTATGTGTATTTCTGTGCATGCATTTCAGTGGACATATATGTCTGTATGTGTGTGCATTTGTGTGTGTGTGTGTGTGTGTGCGTGTGCACACGTGCATGTGAGTGTGTACAGGTAAAACTTAATAGCTTTGAACGAAGTTATGTAACCATGTGATTTTGGGTTCAGTCCACTAGTGTGGGGGAGGGGGGAGTCGGTAGGGGCAGCCCGCCCCAGGCGGCACTTTTAAATACCAAATACACTCACAATGCTTTGGTTGGTCCAAGGCTATAGTAGAAGATACTTGCTCAAGTTGCCATGCAGTGGGACTGAACCCGGAACCATGTGGTTGGTAAGCAAGCTACTTACCACACAACCACTCCTGCACCTATCTATTTATCTATCTATCTATATCTATATCTATATATATATATGCGTGTGTGTGTGTGTGTGTGTGTGCTCTTTCTTTTATTCTTTTACTTGTTTCAGTCATTTGATTGTGGCCATGCTGGAGCACCACCTTTTAGTTGAACAAATCGACCTCAGAGCTTATTCTTTGTCAGCTCGGTACTTATTCTACTGGTTTCTTTTACGAAACTGCTAAGTTACAGGGACATAAACACACTAACATCAGTTGTCAAGCGACAGTGGGAACAAACACAGACACAAAGACACACACAACACATAAAGATATACATATATATACACAATGGGCTTCTTTCAGTCTCCATCTCCCAAATCCACTCACAAGGTTTTGATCAGCCCAAGGCTATAGTAGAAAACACTTGCCCAAGGTACCACGTAGTGGGACTGACCACAGGACCATGTGGTTGGGAAGCAAGCTCCTTACCACACAGCCACGCCTCCGCCTACTATGTAATTACATATAAATGTGTGTGTATGCATGCATGTGTGTGTGTGCATGAAAGTGTGTGTGTTTGTGTGTGTGTGTGTGCATGAAAGTGTGTGTGTGTATGTGTTGTTTGTCAGAACCAAGGGCTATGTTATTATAAAGCAACCTCATTAACAATCCAGCCCTTGTGTTAATGATGATTAAATTTACTTACTGAATTGTCCAATAATCCAGAGAGCTTTCCGACGAATACAATCATCCGAGCAATCCAATTTGTTCAGCAAATCATCGTGGAACTGTTTCCCTTGATTGTTGCATCCAAGACAATATGCAGCCAGCATTTTCACGTCAGCATTCCACTCCATCCAAAACAAGTCCAGCAGTTTACCACTGATGTCCTAAAATATAGCAAAGAAAAAACATTTATTTTGCCTTATGTATGTTATTGCTGTTGTTGTTTAGCAACCGGTCAGTTCTGGTCAAGAGGTCTAATGCTCAAAAGTTTATTTCATCTGTCTGTGTGTCTGTCTGTTGTTGTTGCTCTTTTTTAACCCAAGTTCAGTCCTGGTCAAACAGTCCAGTGGTTAAAGATCTCTTTTATGTTATCGCTGTTTAGCTCCCGGTCAATTCTGGTCAAGAGGTCTAATGCTCAAAGGTTTATTTCATCAGTCTGTGTGTCTATCTGTTGTTGTTTTTTAACTCAAGGTCAATCCTGGTCAAGCAATCCAATGATAAAAGATCTCTTTTACGTGTCTGTTGTTGGTGTTTCTATTGGTCAAGCAGTCTAATGGTTAAAGATCTCTGTTGTTGGTGTTTCTATTGTTGTTCTTTAACCCCATGTCAATTCTGGTCAAGCGGTCCAGCGCTTAAAGACCTCTTATGTATCTGCTTTTATCAATGTTTTTGCTGTTCTTGTTCAACACCAGGACAGTCCTGGTTAACCAGTCAAGATTCTCTTTGCCACATCTAATCATCAGACTTTGGTCAACTCCCAGAGTAAATGACACTTGATCACAGTTCCTTACCCTGGAACTGAACCCAAAGACATTTGCTTTGGAAGCAAAACATATCAAGCAATACTTATAATAAATCAAAAAACAAAAATAAACAAGCTTTTATAGATATTTCAAAATTATGATGCTATGAGGCTAGGTGTTTCCATTATTTGGTCCAACTCCTGTGTGTGTGTGTGTGTGTGTGTGTGT
>NC_069002.1:11056672-11057629 GCF_001194135.2 Octopus bimaculoides | reverse complement strand
TATATATATATATATCTGATGGGCTTCTTTCAGTTTTTGTCTACCAAATCCACTCCCAAGGCTTTCATGAGCCTGAGGCTATAGAAGACACTTGTCCAAGGTGCCATGCAGTGGGACTGAACCCAGAACTGTGTGGTTGGGAAGCAAACTTTTTACCACACACCTACGTGTGTGCATGTGCGTGTGCGTGTGTGTATGTGTGTGTGTGTCACAGTTTGATTTTGACCTTTGAAAATACTTTGAACTGCAAATCACCTTTTAAATATTTTTTTGCTTTAAGGTTATGTTCATGTGTGCGTCTTTGTTTGAATATATGTGCATGTATTTGAATCTGTATGAGAAAGAGAGAGAGAGGAGGAGTAAGAGAGAAAGAGGGGGAGGAAGAGAGAGAGAAGGTAGAGAGGAGAGAGAGGTGGGAGGGAGAGACAGGAGAGAAAGAGAGAGGACAGAGAGAGGTAGAGAAACCAAGGTTTCTCTTAGAAATTCTATGACAAATACATTCATTTTATTTCAAGAGGACTTTAAATGCCTCCTTCTCAAATTACTGAGTAAATATATTCAATCAAAACTGCAAAAGGATTCTTCCATTTTGCACAGTACCGTTTTTTTTTCCTATCACAAAAACAATTTCTTCTTTGTGAGTGCAATCTTTTTTTACTTTCCCCAAATATATTTTCACATTTTATTATAATTATCATAATTGTTGTCGTTGTTGATATTATTATTATCATTATTATTATTACGATTATCATTATTATTATTATTATGACTGCTACTGCACTCATATGTATACACCACAACAGAAGAACAGAGCAGATGCAGTAGAATGTTTTTTGTGTTTTTGTTGTTTTAACCAACAATGCATTATTAACTGATATAATTAATCATTATTATGGGCTGTCGTACTTAACAACGTTTGCTTTCTGATATATATATATATATATATATATATATATA
>NC_069002.1:11054540-11055510 GCF_001194135.2 Octopus bimaculoides | reverse complement strand
ATATATATATATATATATATATATATATATATATATATATATATATATACATACAGATAGATAGATAGATAGATAGATAGATAGATAGATAAACATGGATTATTAGAAAATAAATAACTAAAACAGCCAGGAAGGGACAGATGAATAAAAGGAAAGAAAGGAAAAACAAGTTGGAATGGTAAAAAAAAAAATAAGCATGAAGGAAATGAGGGGGTGGTATTTTGAGAATTTTAATGTGTATCAAAGGGATTGGTTCCTGCAACGAAAAGCATTATTGCACAGAATACTCAAAGAGAAAACAATACCAGGTAACGGTAATCAATGCAGTTTATTGAAGACAAAACTGCAGGAATTTCTCAGAGGCTAATTAATGAAAATGCAAGGATATAAGGATACAATCAAAGCAGTGAATTGGTGAAAGACAAAGATTACCGAGGTAGGTTTTGAACTCAGATTGCAGGAAGTCAGAACAAATAGTGCAGTCTTGTATTCTAACACACTACTGATTCCACCAATTTGCTACTGTTGCAATGAGGATGGGGAATCAAAGCAACCTGATAGTTATTCTGAATGTAATTTCCTGCAATTAAACAAACATCGACAACGGCAGAGGAATGTAATTTCAGTCTTATCAAATTTATCTTGAAATACCTGTGGAATTTCATCGAAACATTTGGAGTTTCATCACAGAATTAAATGTCAACTTGAGTGAAACAAAATATCCACAGAACCTAGCTTCAAACAGAGAAGAAAGTGTGAATACACACAAGAGAAATGAAGGTGTTTGGTATCACCATCGACCAACTTAAACTCTTGGCTGCTTCTTACCAGTGTCCTTTTCTCGAATTGACATTTTTAATACAGATGTTAAAACTGCCTTTAAATGTGCAGATCCCTGTCAAATGAGCATGATCTCATATACAAACACACACGTATATATATATATATATATATATATATATATATATAT
>NC_069002.1:11052627-11054126 GCF_001194135.2 Octopus bimaculoides | reverse complement strand
GATGAGTTCTTGAAACTTGGTTATTTTCCCTAAAACTATATATTTTATATATGTTTTATCTATAAAGCTCAATTTAATTTTGATTTTTTATAAATTGATTTTAATTGAGTTTTTACCTGTAATTTTGGATTTTGTCCCTAATATTATTATAATATATATATATATATATATATATGTATGTATATCCATCTATGAACTCTGCAGCAGAAGTGTTAAGACAGATCCTTCGGGTGGTGTGAAGCATTCATTGAGGTGTCAGGTAAAAGTGACCATGTGGTGCCATGTAAAAGCCCTCATGCAGCAACATGTAAAAGTGCCCGTGCGGTGTCCCATAAAAGTGCTCAAGTAGTGTCACATAAAGGTGACTGTGTGGTGCACCGAGCACACTCTGTAAAGTGCTTGGTATTAGGAAGGGCATCTAGCTGAATATATATATTATCTATGTGCATAATATATATATATATATTATGGATCAACTGGAACACTCGTCGGAACAAACGGAATGCAGCTCTCAAGCTTGTCAGCTGTGGTCAAACTGTCCAACTTCTGCCAGCATGGACAACAGACGTTAAATGATGACAAAGATGATGACAATATATGTATGAATTGAATGTATATATATGTATCAGCATATGTAATGTGAATCATATTTCCTTTTGAAATGAATTATGCAACTTTAATCTAATACATAAGCTATAATTATAAACATATATATATATATATATATATATATACACACGTGTGTGTATGTATATATATGTGATTGTATGTGTATATATGTATGTACGTACATATGATGTATGTATGTATTACTACTGCTGCTGTTTCTTACCATTTTAAAATAATAAAAGAAACCAGTATTCTTTTCACTTATTATTATTATTATTATTATTATTATTATTACTTGCTGCGTTTTTTTTGTTATACTTTTACTTTCATACTTTTTTGTTTTGTTTTTTCTCGGATTTTTCAGTTCACCAAAGACTGTTTTAAGGAACACAAGAGTTTCCTTTTGTATGTGAAGCAAAGCAATTATCCAACTAACAGCATCTTACATTTTTACAGAATGGTGCACAGGAAATACATATCCATTGTATTCTGGGATACGAGAACTGAAGACTCCTAAAGAGAACTTGAACATCAGCAGCAACCTTTCATTCTTTCTTACCAATTTTTTTTGTTGGTTTTGTAATTTTTCTTTCCAATTTTTTTATTGCTGTTTTTACAGAAAGGGGGAAGGATTTACTTTCACACATATCTACACTACAAGCTCTTTTGTTTTGGGAGAGATTTTTGGTAAGTTTTTGTGCTATTATTCCTCATTTCCAAGTAATGGCACTGTTGTGGTTCTCTTCAGATTTCTTTCTTTTGTCTTATACATATATATATATATGTGTGCGTGTCTGTGTGTGTCTGTGTGTGTATGTGTGTGTATGTGTGTGTCTGTGTGTGTCTGTGTGTGTATGTATGTGTGTGTATTTATATATATATATATATAT
>NC_069002.1:11049084-11051514 GCF_001194135.2 Octopus bimaculoides | reverse complement strand
ATATATATATATATATATATATATATATATATATATATATATATATATATATATATATATATACACACACATATATATATATATATATATATATGGATGTATCAATGCATATATACACAGATAAATATATATGTATAATTACACTGACTTATATACATATATATTTACGCACAAATATATATATATGGATATATAGATGCACACACATATATAGTTAGTTAAGTAGACAGACAGACATATGTGTCTGCATACAAGTGCATCTATATGGGTGAATGTGAATATGTGGGTATGTATTCAATGTATCTATGTACGTATGTATGTATATATATATATATATATATATATATATATATATATATATATATATATATAGTACTTATTCTATCAGTCTCTTTTGCTAAACCACTAAGTTACAGGGATGTAAACATACCAGCATCGGTTTTCAAGCAATGTTGGGGGGACAAACACTGACACACAAACATATACACACACATGCATATATGACAGGCTTCTTTCAGTTTCCATCTACCAAATCCACTCACAAGGCTTTGGTCAGCTTGAGGCTATAGTAGAAGACACTTGCCCAAGATACCATGCAGTGGGACTGAACCTGGAACCGTGTGGTTAGTAAGCAAGCTACTTACCACACAGCCACTCCTGTATATATATATATATATATATATATATATATATATATATATATATCAATGTTCAGAGTAAGATATGGATTCAGACAAACATGCAGCCATCACAGTAAGCTCCTCTTATGAATTTGGCTATCAGTCCATTAGTAATCAATTACAAAGTAGTTGAT
This sequence comes from Octopus bimaculoides, assembly GCF_001194135.2. Taxonomy (NCBI): domain Eukaryota; kingdom Metazoa; phylum Mollusca; class Cephalopoda; order Octopoda; family Octopodidae; genus Octopus; species Octopus bimaculoides. The sequence continues at coordinate 11,050,700 of NC_069002.1, read as the reverse complement.
TACTAGTAGTGATTTGAACTTACATACTTGTCCTCCAAAGAGAGGCAGTCAAAATGTCTGTCTGTCCACTTCCTTATGAAGTATTTCTTCTTTTATCTCTCTCTCTCTCTCTCTCTCTCTCTCTCTCTTCCCCTCTCTGTTTCTATCTTTCATTTTCTTTCTCTATTTGTCAGTTTGTCTCTCCATCCGTCTCTCCCTTTCTCTCACTCATCTTTTCTCTTCCTCTCTCTCTCTTCCCGTCTTCATCTTTCTTTGTTTCTCTTTCTTTCTCTGCCTGTCTGTCAATCTGTCTCTCCACACTCCCCTTCCTCTTTTCTCTTCCTCTCTCTCTCTCTCCTTCACTCTCCCTCTCTCAATCTCACTATCTCTCCCCTCTTGTTCTCTCCTTTTCTCATCCTCTCTCTCCCCCCTCCTTGTCTGTGTTCTACTTGCTTACTAGCTTCCCTTTAAAAAAAAAGGACCCTTTGAAATCAAGAATTAAAGAGAAAAATACAATAAAAATTACATTAAATTAATTCACATTAATAAAGCAATTAATGACCAAACAAAACAAATAAATCACAAAATAAGCAAAAATAAAAAAAAAAGCTAACTTCGGCTTTGTTGTTTCAGATCCCTTCAGAGATTCTGTTTCTCTTTTGCTGCCATAAATTGGTTCTCATAATGTCTAACTTCACTTTATATTGGAATTATTACCAATTTAGACAATCATTAATAGATAAATAAGGCTTACTTAGAATTGTTAATATAAATCATGGTAAGGTGGTTGCTATAGGCATCATGATATTAGCGTATATACAAACATATATATACATACATACATACACACACATATGTGTGTATATATATATATATATATATATATATATATATATATATATATGTATGTATATATATATGTATATATATATATATATAAATATATATATAAATATATATATATATATATATACATCTATGTGTGTGTCTGTGTATATATATATATATAAATATATATATACGTATGTGTATGTGTGTGTATTTATGTATATATATCTATGTTTGCGTATGTGTGTCTTTGTGTCTGTGTTTGTCCTCCAGCACTGCTTGACAACTGGTGTTGGTGTGTTTATATCCCCATAACTTAGTAGTTCGGCAAAAAGTGGCTGATAGAATAAGTAACAGGCTTTTAACAAAACAAAACAAAATTCCTGGGTGGGGGATCAGTTCATTCAACTAAAATTCTTCAAGGCAGTGCCCCAGCATGGCCACATACAAATGACTGAAACAACTAAACAGTAAATTATAAACAGAAAACACACACAAAAACACATACGCCCAAACTCACATATATACAAAGACACTAACACTTATATATGAACAGATACACAAACACACAAACTCACACACATACATACATACACAACACACACACACATATACATATAAACAATATGCAAATACACACATAAATACATACACAAACAAACACATGAAACATATGCATACATACATATATAGACAAATACATACACAAATATACACGCACGCACATACATATGGAAATACGTGCTTACATACATATATAAATACACAAGCACACACACACATAAAACACATACATACACATAAACATA
>NC_069002.1:11039571-11048769 GCF_001194135.2 Octopus bimaculoides | reverse complement strand
AAAAGAGACATACATACAGACAGACAGACAGACAGACAAATAAATAAACAAACATGCACACACATTAAACACATGCAAACACACGCATAAGACCACACACACGCTTACTCACACGAAGACACACATCCACACATGTTTAAAACATGAAATTCTTATACGCCAACATCTATGAAAAACTGGAAAAGAATTCTTGAAATTTAACTCCAATCCTTCCCCCCCCCTCCACTTCTCCTCCCCCCATCCACCACTACACATCAGCAAAATTGTCATATTTGGTAACATTCTGTGGAGTCAATTGTGTGTTCTTTGCAGAGGACCACACATCAAACGCACAAGACTTTATCATATCATCTGCTTTGTCATTCATGTCACTTGCTAAATAGAAATTTTGTATGTATATATATATATATATATATATATATATATATACACACAAGTGTGTGTATATGTATATGCATATATCTAAATATATATATATATATACGCACACATTTACAGACAGACACACACATATGCACGTACATATATGCATATATGAATGTATATATATATACATATACATACATACATATATATATAATAAATAGAAAATTGTTATTTTTAAATTTCTAAACAAGAAACATTCAGTAACAGTATTCCAGAATAAAGATCATTTGCCAACATAACAGTGATAGGGGGAGGGACAAACAGAGACATAAAGGCACACACACATAGATATATATATATATACAACAGCCTTTTTTCAGTTTCTGTCTACCAATTCCACTCACAAGGCTTTGGTCAGCCCAAGGTTATAGTAGAAGACTTTCCCAAGGTGCTATGCAGTGAAACTCAACCTGGAACCATGTGGTTGGGAAGCAAGCTTCTTACCACACATAATATTTATATTATACATACATATATACATATAAATGTCATCATCATCATCACCATTTAACATCTGCTTTCAATGCTATTATAGGCTGGATGGCTTGACAGTGTTGATAGTTGTGTCTGTGCTGGTATAGTAATTGTACTGTGATATTGAGTGGACATTATAACACTCCAACCTTTACAGGATAACAACACTGTACAACTGGGGGTCGCACAGTGCCAGATAGAACCATCCTATCGATGACTTCGGAATATAACAATATCTGTCAGAGTGACAATCGTCATCAAAAGTCAAATACAACAGTGGTAAAAGAATGCTTTACAACAGCATGTATGTATGTTTGTATGTATGTCCTCTTCTATTATTAACCCATTACCTACCAGTGATCTCGTCCCTCATTGAATGAAGCTGATTTTGCTCGAGAATTACGTAATGGGCACACCTATCTGTGGAATACTCGACCACTTACACCCTAATTCATTAAGCTAGTTGTTCAGTTGATTAACACATCGTCGAAACTGATTAAGATGTATCACAAATTAACCCATTACCTACCAGTGATCTCATATGAGATCACTTAAAAATTACAAATTTCGTAATTATCTGTCAATATTTACATATATCTAACCTTTTTGCTATATCTACTAGGTATATTTCTCTGATATTCAAATGAGGTTTGCTAATTTTTCACCCAATATCTCATTTATTTCTATTTAAAATGTTATTTTGAAATAGAAATTTAAAGAAGTGATATTAAATTCTCAATCGCAGAATAATGCTAATTATATAGCCTGAACAGGATAAACTACCCCTTATTTTGCAGAGAAAAGTGTAGGTGGCTACCTGTGGACTCGAACTCACATCACCGTGATTACATGTCACGATGTTTTGACCGATTAAGCTAAACTACCCACTACAAATTCCTCTGCAAATTAAGATATATAAATCTCGCTTTACGAGATGCTCTCATATGTTAAATTCAAATTACGACAAATGTAAATAAACAATGTTATTTTGAAATGCTATTTTGATCATTCCAGCGTGTTTCTAAGGCTCTTTTATGCTAGAAATCAAAGTTTATTAAAAATAATTCCAGTTAATAAAATTATGGGAGGTAATGGGTTAATCATTAAAATACTTTCTCTGAGGAAAGAGCTGGTTTCTAACAGAGGTACAAAGCTCCATCATTGGAATGTAAATAACAAAACCAATGTCACATTTTAAACTTGAGAAAAGCCTCACGCATTTTTACTGTTCCGCTTACAAATTGTATTTATGATGTGTAAGTTAGCTGGTTGATTTCTTTTTCTGAAAAAGACCAGCCCTATCCAACCCGTCAGTTAGTCATTTAATCACAAAACCATCTGCATCAATTATATACGTAATTATGAAATTATGTATATATTTATAATATATGTAACATATACACAAATATCGTTATCATCATCATTCTTAAATAAATACATATATATGAGTGGCAGGGGTATGTCTGTCTGTGCTTGTGGTATGTAGGTATGCTTGTGTGTGTGTGTGTCTTTGGTTTTGAAGCTTCTCAAATGCCAAAAAAGAAAAAAAATTTTTTGTAATAAGAATTATTTGGAAATATGATATAAATCAAAAATTGAAACATAAATGTTAGACTGATGATGATGATGACAGTGCTGGTGATGATGATGAGGAGAAGAAGAAGAAGAAGCAGGAAGATGATGATGAGGGAAATGATGGTATTTCATTTTTGTTGTTGCCCTCCTCCTCCTCCTCTTCATCATCATCATTATCATCTTCATCATCTTTGAGCTCAGAATCCAAGAGGCAGAGCTTGGAGTGGAAAAAACCTGGAGTCACCAGCAAAAGAGGAATTCAAGTGATGCCAACCATTCTTGGGGATGCAAAAGGGCCTATATAGAAATGTAACCAGGAAAAGGGGGTCTACAGTCACTAGGGGTCACTAGTGGTCACTAGCTGGTCAACAGACTGAAACCAGTAATATGCGCAAAACACTGAGATCTATCTGTCAAAGTAAGTGTTACTGTTGCTTAAGCCTTTCGTTACCATATTTCTAACCAAAACACACCCCTTATGTGTTTCAATTAATATCTAACATAATCATAAATTTAGTCTGGTTTCATTAAACAACTCTATCTTTTTTATTTATCAACATATTAATGTGATTTTTGGAAGATAATTTAACGAAAGGTTCTCAACTAATTCTATACCAAAATTTTTGTCACACAGTGACTCTAATAACAGGTAAATTCAACAAAATATAAAATTATTAAAATTTTTGTTCAAACAGCACTATAGAAAATGGGTTATTAACTAATATTCAATTGGGTATACAACAAAATATTATTATAGAAGAGTTGTGCACATTACTGGATTCATTACTGTCTCTTTTGCCAGTATAAAATTCAAATCCAGAGCAGTACCCAGTATTTGATTCACAAATCTTCCAAACTTTGATCCCCCATTTTGTGGGCTTTCCTGGCATATACTGTTTACACAAATAATCACGTGTTTTCACGAATGTACTAACGAGATTTGCTCGGTTATTCTCATTTAAATATGAATAGGTGATTACGGGCGGTTTTGGGCAGCTTGGTCACATGAACCCCAATTTTTTTTGGGCAGCGTTGGGCGGTTTGGTAACGAAAGGGTTAATGATGCACACCGACATGTGGATGCCTACACCATTGTAAAATTAGATTTTGAGTAGCTGGAACACCCTACGTACAGTCTAGCTCTTGCCCCTTCTGCCTATTACATCTTTGAATTGCTTAAACGTCCTTAACGAGGTCAACGATTTGCTATTGATAAAGAAGCACAGAAAGTGGTGAACGAGGAAAAGTTACCTTCTCGAGTCATGCTGACTCATAAGCACCAGTTTGTCAGTTTCCATGGCATGTATGTTCACCACCTGGATGGGACCCTAGTCCATCACAGGATTAATCACTTTTGCCAGCTGAGTTGACTGGAGCAACATGAAATGGAGTGTTTTGCTCAAGAACACAGGAAGCAGTGCATGAATGGCTGCACTAGCTAAGTAAGAAACCTTCTTCTCCAGTGGAATCGGCAAGTTTGTGGACCACTGGAAGGAGTGCATCAAAAAGCAAGGAAGTAAATGATGTAATGTTCAACACCTGCTTTTGTGTTAATAAATTACAGAAACAAGAGTGCATATAACTTTAGAAATACCCTTGTGTGTGTGTATATATATATATATATATATATATATATATATATATATATATATATATATATATATATATATATATATATATATGTGTGTATATATATATATATATATATATATATATATATATATATATATATATGCATATATATACATGTGTGTGTGTATATATATATATCCATACACAAATATATATATGGATGAATGTTTATATCAGTAATCTGCGCAGATGAAATGCGATGGATTATACTGCGCGCTTGTATGGTGTGTTCGTTGATGTCAGAGTTGATGAAGTGTATAGTGAGTTGCCAGTTTCTTGTGTGTGTTTGCATATGTGTTTGTGTGTGTGTGTGATGGTTATATCAAATGTCGGTAATCTACACATTAGACACATTTGCAACATTAACGATTACAACAACAACGACAACCACAGCAGCTGTCTCGATGAAAACAAACAATTTTGATAACAATAACAGTTAAATCAACATTATCAACAACAACAACAACAACAGTAATAATAATAATAACAATAATAATATTAACAATGATAATAATAATGAAGGTGATGATGGTGATGATAGCGGTGGCAGTGGTGATGATGACGATGATGGTGGTGGTGGTGGTGGCAGTGGTGGTGATGAAGATGATGATGATAACAATAAGACTATCAAGAGTGGCAGCAACATTGAAATCAATAACAACAACAACAACAACAACAACTTGAAAAGCACCAACATCAACATGAACAACAACAACAACAATAACAATATTGACAGCAGAGACTACATTAACAAAACAACACGTGTGATTATTAAGGAAAACAAGACTGTTGATAACATTAACATTTAATATCACAGCAACATCGACAACAACAACAACAACAACGACAACAACATTGACAACAACAACAGCAGCAAAAACAGTAACAACAACAACAACAACAACGGTAACAGCAACATTCGCACATGACTGAGTGGGAAGAAACTAACAACATCAATCTTAACAAAATTGGAAACAATAAAAGCTGAAATGCTGCTGAAAAGAACAACAGCAACAACAACAACAACAACAACATCAGTAATGACAATAGGCATAGCTGCATGGTAGGTAGCTTGCTTACCAACCACATGGTTCAGGGTTCAGTCCCACTGCATGACACCTTGGGCAAGTGTCTTCTACTATAGCCTTGGGACGACCAAAGCTTTGTGAGTAGATTCGGTAGATGGAAACTGAAAAGAAGCCCATCTTCTTTCAGGCATGGCTGTGTGGTAAGAAGCTTGCTTCTTAACCACATGTTGCCAGGTTCAGTCCTACTGCATGACACCTTTGACAAGTGTCTTCCATTATAACCTTCGGCCAACCAAAGCTTTGTGAATGGATTTAGTAGACAGAAACTGAAAGTAGCCCATTGTATATGTATATATATATATATATATATATATATATATATATATGTGTGTGTGTGTGTGTGTGTGTGTATGTATGTATATATCTATGTGTGTGTGTCTTTGTATCTCTGATTGTTCCTCATCCCATCGTCACTTGACAACCATTGTTGGTGTATTTATGTCCCCATAACTTAGAAGTTCGGCAAACAGAGACCGATATGATAAGTACTGGGCTTTAAAAAATAAGTCCCGAGGATGATTTGTTCGACTAAAACCCCCCTTCAAGGTGGTGCTCCAGCATGGCCACAGTCAAATGACTGAAACAAGTAAAAGAATAATAAAAAAACTGAAAAAAAAATTCAGTTATATTTGTAAGAATTGGTGGTGCATCGTACAAAATGCCAGCAGCATTTAACTATGGTTCTTAAAGTTTTGAGTCAAAATCTTATGAAGGTCAACTTCAGCTTTTGGCACTGTAGTGATCAACAAAATAAAATACTGGGGTAGATTCAAAATTCATAAAAGCATCCTGGATAATAATAGAATTATAATAGAAGACTAAGATAATTTAAAGTACCAGTAAAATACTGGGGGGTTGATTTGATATTCCTAGAAAACGTCCAAGATGTGGAGATTATGATGAAATAAAATACCAGTAAATTACTGGGGTAGATTTAATATTCCTAGAAAGCAAATCTTGGATACGAATGGACTTACAATAAAAGACTAAGATAATTTAAAGTACCAGTAAAATACTGGGAGTAGATTTCATATTCTTTTTAAGTATCCTGGATATAAATGGAATTATAATAAAAGACTATGATAAAATAAAGTACCAGTAAAATACTGAGGTAGATTTATTATTCCTGTAAAGCATCCAAGGTGTGAAGACTATGATGAAATAAAATACCAGTAAAATACTGGGGTAGTTCAATATTCCTACAAAGCAACCTGGATATTAATGGAGGAAAAATAGAAGTCTAAAACAATTCAAAGTACCAGTAAAATACTGGGGTAGATTCAATATTTCTAAAAAGTGTTTTGGATATTAATGTTCAACCTGCTAGAAATAGCTGCCAAATCACGCTGTACCACCTTAAGTGAGGGAAGGTAACATTAAACGAGGTACTCCTGGATATACTAAACAGGAGAGATGGTCATGGTCAGAATGCTTTTGATTATATTGGGACTGCTCATTCAGGGTTGAACAGCAACAATAGCAACATCAACAATGATGAGATGAAGATGCCTGGAATAACTTAATCATAAGTCTGCTTGGTCATAAGTCTGCTCAGTTGTAATTCTGCATGGCTGTAACTCTGCTCAATCATAAGTCTGCCCAGTCATAAGTCAGCTTGATCATAAGTATGCTCAATCATAAGTTTGCTCAATCATAAGTTTGCTCAATCATAAGTCAGCTCAATCATCAGTCTCTTCAACCATTAGTCACATCAATCAAAAGATCATAAGTCAGCTCAATCACAAGCCTGCTCAGTTATAAGTCAGCTTAGTCATAGGTATGCTCAATCATTAGTACACTGAATCATAAGTACACTCAGTCAGAAGTCTGCTCAATCATAAATTTGCTCAGTCATAAACCTGCTCGATCATAAGTCCGCTCAGTCCCAAGTCTGCCCAGTCATAAGTCAGCTTGATCATAAGTATGCTCAATCATAAGTCAGCTCAATCACAAGCCTGCTCAGTCATAAGTCAGCTCAGTCATAAGTGCACTCAATTATAAGTCGGCTCAATCATTAGTACACTGAATCATAAGTACACTCAGTCAGAAGTCTGCTCAATCATAAATTTGCTCAGTCATAAGCCTGCTCGATCATAAGTCTGCTCAGTCCCAAGTCTTCTCAGTCATAAGTCTCTATAGTCATAAGTCTGCTCAATCAGGCCTGGCCTAGGCCTCAACAACAACAACAACAACATTTTCAACATCAAACTCTTTACAAATTGTTAATGTCACCATCATCGTGTTTTTTTTAGTTTTTTTTTTTTTGTTATTTCTTTGTTATTTTGTTAAACTAAAAATAAATTCCATTTAAAACTATTTCATCTCTGATTAATCGACAACAGAAGAAAGGTCAGGTCAAGAAAATAGTTTTCACTCAGAATATATATTTGAAATAGCAACAACAACAACAATAACAGCAACCACCTTTATTGTTGTTGTTGCAGCTGAAGTTTTCACTTTGTATAATAGTAATAATAATAATAATGATAACAATAATAATAATGATAACAATAACAATAATAATAAGAAGAACAATAATGGTGATGATGATAATTTCAAATCTTGGCACAAGGTCAGCAATTTCAAGTAAAGGGGGTAAACTAGTTATATCGAGCCCCAGTGTTTTACTGGTACTTATTTTATTAACCAGTGGAGGTGCAATGGCCCAGTGGTTGGGGCAGCGGACTCGCGGTCATACGATCACGGTTTCGATTCCCAGACCGGGCGCTGTGAGTGTTTATTGAGCGAAAACACCTAAAGCTCCACGAGGCTCCGGCAGGGGATGGTGGCGAACCCTGCTGTACTATTCCACCACAACTTTCTCTCACTCTCACTCTTACTTCCTGTTTCTGTTGTGCCTGTAATTCAAAGGGTCAGCCTTGTCACACTGTGTCACGCTGAATATCCCCGAGAACTATGTTAAGGGTACACGTGTCTGTGGAGTGCTCAGCCACTTGCATGTTAGTTTCACGAGTGGGCTGTTCCGTTGATCGGATCAACTGGAACCCTCGACATCATAAGCGACGGAGTGCCAACAACAACAACAATTTTATTAACCCCAAAAGGGTGAAAGGCAAAGTCAACCTCAGCAGAATTTGAACTCAGAGTGTAATGAAGAATGCCATTGAGCATTTTGCAACAACAAGAACAACAACGATGATGATGATAATGATAATAATAATAATAATGATAATAATAATAATAGTAATAATAATAATCCTTTCTACTATAGGGACAAGGCCTGAAATTTAGGGAGAGGGGTCTAGTTGCTTACATTGACCCCAGTTTTCTACTGGTACTTATTTTATTGATTCCGAAAGGATGAAAGGCAAAGTCGACCTTGGTGGAATTCAAACTCAGACGAAATAATAATAACAGTAATGATAATAATAATAATAATAATAATAATAATAATAATAATAATAATAGCAGTACCAGGCAGTGGCTCTCATGGCTTCTGATCTTAATTGATTGGAAGTGTTATCATGTACATGTTTTGTTTTGGTATAAAAAGATGGGCTACAGTAAATATTCTACTCAAAACCACAGATTTTCTTGTCAGTTGTTTGACCTTAACCAGTTGAGCATGGCCCTTGGTGGCTGACGACATGTGCATCTCTGATCATGAGCAGAAGCAGTGGGGGAGCATCATAGCCATGTGTTGAGAGGAATTCTTTGGGGTTTGAATAATTCACCTTTGGAAACATGGGTGCTTTGCTCAACATCCTTAAACAAACCTTATTCAGGGACCTTTTGAGCAAGATGGGCTACTCGACCTGAAGAAAATTTCAACTGGGCCCCACCTGCGAGGTCATGTGCTGTTTATCTTCATATGAAATCACCATGTCACAAACATATGGTTGTGATGCATGTGCTTGGTGTACCCTTATCAGACGGGTAGTCATGATGGGTATATTGGGCTTCGTATATTTTCCCCCAGTGTCACTTTGATGGCATGCACTGCTCTCTCACTCAATAATAATAATAATAATGATAATAATAA
>NC_069002.1:11037226-11038424 GCF_001194135.2 Octopus bimaculoides | reverse complement strand
TCGACCGACTCATGCGAGCATGAAAACATGGAGGTTGAAATGATGATGATGGTGATGGTAGTGCTTCTCTTGATGATGATGATGATGATGATGATGGTGGTGGTGGTGGTAATAAAGTTGATGATGATCATGATAGTGGTGTTGGTTGTGGTGATAGAGTTGATGATGATGGTGAAGATGATGACGACGATGGACTATGATGCTGATGAAAATAATGCTTATGGTGATGATGACGATGGCAATAATGATGATAACGATGACAACTGAGGCCAGCAGCTGGCATTACGATGCAATGAACACACATACATACATACATACACACACACACACAATGATAATATAGAATGATGTATAAAATTTCTTGAACAATCAACTGTGAAGAGAGAATGCAAAATTTCAAATTAACTCCCTTGTCATTGATCTGAACAAGTAAGAACCAACAACAACAACAACAACAACAACGGCGACAACAACAACATTAACATGCAGAAGTTTGTAACTTTCATCGACTTCACTGAGCTAGAAATGAAATGTCTATTGGTGTGTTAATTGATTAATTAAAAATTAATCACACGGCATTGTACCCAACCTACACAGAGCTGTGCTACGTTCTGCAGAGACACACGCAATAACAATAAGACTACTCAGACGATGCCAACGACGGTGGTGGTGGTGGTGGTGGTGGTGATGGTGATGATGATATATTCTACTCAGTACGACAGATTTGTTTGTCAGTTGCCTGACTCTTCACCAGTTGAGCATGTCCCTCAGTGGCAGATGATATGTGCATCTCTGATCATGAGCAGAAGTATTGGGTGAGCATCATAGCCATGTGTTGAGATGAATTCTTTGGGGCTTGACCAATTCACCACAGGAAGCACAGGACGGGCTACTTGGCATAAAAAAAAAATTCTAACTAGACCCCACCTGAAAGGTCATGCGCTGTTTATCTCGATATGACATCACCATATCGTGCACACATGGTTATGATGCATGTGCCTGGTGTGCCCTTATCAGACGGGTAGTCATGTTGGGTATATTGGGCTTCGTATATTTTACCCCAGTGTCACTTTGATGGCATGTGTTGCTCTCTCACTCATTAATAAAAATGATGATGATAATGATGATGATGATGATGATGATAATCCTAGGATGCTACTGAAATCATCCACACGATGACATCATCATTTAACAGCTC
>NC_069002.1:11032226-11034726 GCF_001194135.2 Octopus bimaculoides | reverse complement strand
GGCTGATGATATGTGCATCTCTGATCACGAGCAGAAGTAGTGGGGGAGCATCATAGCCATGTGTTGAGAAGAATTCTTTGGGGTTTCAATAATTCACTTCTGGAAACATAAGTGTTTTGTGTTTTATTCATCATCCTTAAAACAAACCTTATTCAGGGATCTTTTGAGCAGGATGGGCTACGCAACCTGAAGAAAATTCTAACAGGGCCCCACCTGCAAGGTCATGCACTGTTTATCTCAATATGAGATTACCACGTCGCGCACACATGGTTGTAATGCATGTGCCTGGTGTACCCTTATCGGACTTAGTCTTTGTAAGCCTAATACTTATTGTATCAGTTTCTTTTGCTGAACTGCTAAGTTACAGCGACGTAAACACACCAGCATCAGTTGTCAAGCGATGGTGGTCAGACAAACACAAACACACACACATATATGACTGGCTTCTTTCAGTTTCCATGTACCAAATCCACTCACAAGGCTTTGGTCAGCCTAAGGCTATAGTAGAAAATACTTGCCCAAGGTGCCAAGCAGTAGGACTGAACCCAGAGCAATGCGGTTGTTAAGAAAGCTACATACTACACAGCCTGCACCTATAGATATAGAAGTGCTAAGAAATGTTTTATAGCAAATTGTACAACTTAAATTAAATATTTACAATCATAGTTGTGGATTTGTGTGTGTGTGTGAGTGACTGTGTGTGTATATATGTATGTATATGTGTGCTGTGTGTGTGTGAGTGTTCTTATGTATATACATGCATGTATGTATGTATGTGTGTGTGTGTATATATATGTGTGTGTTCATGTGTGTGTGTGTTTGTTCAAATATGTTACACTTCACCGCACAGCAATTGCTAAACCTGTCAACAGCATCTTGCCAATATACAGATATACAAATGTACATGTGTGTGTGTGTGTGTGTGTGTGTGTGTGTGTGTATAAAATATTCATGCAATTTGAATTTGATCAATGAAGAGGAATCAATCAATCGTGTCTGTATCTCAAAGTGACCATGACATTGTTTATTATTGAGACAACGAATATGTTGAATGGACAAAGACATATTTTATTACTGTATGAACGCTGGAAATTAAATATTTACAATTAGAAATATATATAGATATATAGATATATACACACACTCACAAACGCATATCACTACATACACATTTATATATATAGATGTACACATACACTCAGATATATATACTATAATGATCATCATCATTCAATATCTGCTTTCCATTCTGGCATGAGTTGAACAGTTTTGACATGAGCTGGTAAGCTAGAAGTCTGCATTAAGCTTCACCATTTGGTTTGGTATAGTTTCTATGACTGGATACTCTTCCTCGTGCCAACCACTTTACAGAGCAGAATGGGTGTTTTTATGTGGCACCAGCACTGGTGAGGTCACTGAGTAAGCCACAGGCCAAAACCCCTCAAATGAATAGAGACCAGCATTGAGGGAGATGGCTTTATGTCAGGTGATGATAGTGGCTGGCATTAGGAAGGGCATCTAGCTGTAGAAAATACACCAAAGCAGAGAGTTGAGGCTGGTGCAGTTTTCTGGTCTTCTAGCTCCTCTCAAATTCTCCAACCCATGCCAGCATCAAAAGTGGATGTTAAATGATAATGGTTATGTTTATGTGCCTGTCTATCCAATCTACATCCGCTGGCACAAGAATGAAATTTGGTTAAGGGTCTGTAAACCCAGGTCCAGAACAGTTTTTCCAATACTATGGCCTACTATAGCCTCGGGCTTACCAAACCCTTGTGAATGGATTTAGTAGAGAGAAACTGAAAGAGGTCTGTTGTGTGTGTGTGTGTGTGTGCGCAGAGGTATCTGGTGAATTTGTCTACAACAATTCCTCTACAGCAATTTATCTATGGATACAATTCATCTACAGCCACACACACGCACACACAAAACAGCAACAACAACACACACACACACACACACAGATAAATTGTTGTAGACGAATTCACCTAGAACTGTGCACCCACTCAACATATACACACTGAACTTATTCATTCAGTCAACAATACAGTTTGTCTTTTGTCAATCTCCTTAGTCAATGTCTACATATTGTATCTATCTATTCAGTGAATACAAACACACTTTATCTATATCCAGTACCTATCTATCTATCTATCTATCTATCTATCTATCTATCTATCTATCTGTCTGTTTGTATATCTGTCTGCCTGTCTATCTATTACCTATCTATCTATCTGTATGTCTCTGTCTCCTATTTATTACCTATCTGTCTGTGTATCTGTCTGTCTATCTATCTGTCTATCTATCTTTTTTATCTATCTATATATCTATCTTTTCATATCTATCTATCTATCTGTCTGTCTCTCTGTTTATCTATCTATCTATTTCTCTCTCTATCTCTCTCCGTATATATATATATATATATATATATATATATAAAACGATGATATATAATCATAAATATACAGGGATTAGCATGAGTTGCTTCTCCAACATACTG
>NC_069002.1:11030941-11031968 GCF_001194135.2 Octopus bimaculoides | reverse complement strand
TATCCAGTCAACATTGCCATACTTAATCTATCTATATCCACTTAAGCATTTTCACACCCTATCCATCTCTCTCTATCTCTCTAATCATCCAGTCGACATCTACACACCGCAACAAACTCAATTTAATTTAGATCCGACACCAAACACCGCAGTGGTTATATACGTTACAGTCTAACAAAGACGACTTCCTGCTCTCTGCACTATTTACAGAATCAGTTCTGTGATAAATATAGAACGTATCCTAGAGACTCTTTCTACCTTACCTTCTTCATCTGGCTGCGAAGTTTGGAAAGAATACTGCAAGCCATTCGTCTCTCATGGCAACTGTTACTGCTAAGATACTCTGCAAGAAGCAGCTGCACAAGATCCTGCAGAGAAATTGAAAATAGTTGAAGTTGCACATTAATAATGACATAGAAGAATTCTTCAATGTTTGCATTTTCTTATTTTATTATATTTCAAGTTTCTATATTTCTTGTTTTGTTATTCTTGGCTTTCTATTCTGTAACATGGTAATGTTGTCATTTATTACCAAACATACAGATTTAATTGTGAATATTTTCTACGAAGTTGTTAAATAAGAAAAAGATAACTACAACAAAAACATAAAACAACTGGTACAAAATGGTTAAAGGAATAATAGCACTGGTCAGTTAAGGTAATGTCCATTCCGTTTTTTTCATGACAAAATTCTTGATCTTAAAAGATGCTACCCACTTCAGTGATTAGCAAGAATGAACACCATCAACTCTATCTCGAAAAGAACAACAGGTACTTGGTAGCTTCTTGGAAACATAAAGAATGTACTGGATACTGTTTTCTGAGCAATACCGCCAAGAATATGGTGAAGGAGGTATTAGAGCTTGCTTGATTATAGGAGTTTTGTTCAATCATGATTGGGCTGGAGTGAAACAACAACAACAACAACTACAGTAACAACATCATCATCATCATCGTTTAATGTCCGCTTTCCATGCTAGCATGGGTTGGACGATTTGACTGAGGACTGGTGAAACCAGATGGCTAC
>NC_069002.1:11026940-11030931 GCF_001194135.2 Octopus bimaculoides | reverse complement strand
TTTGACTGAGGACTGGTGAAACCAGATGGCTACACCAGGCTCCAATCTGATTTGGCAGAGTTTCTACAGCTGGATGCCCTTCCTAACCAACAACAATTACAACAACAAGCAGTCCCCTGACTCTCAGGTGAAACTTTCTGTAGATTAATATCTTCTTTAGAGTGGTGATTTGTTTCTCAATTAAACACCTGACTTACCTGTCATCCATTTCAACACTAGACTTAACCATTTTAGCATTCAGATTACTCTGTCAAATATTAAGCATATTTACCTACATTGCTTTGAATCAAACATACATAATGCCTAAGCTTCAAGATTTCACTGATGTGAATGGCATTGTAGGATATGTTGAGAAGCCAGATCTAGCTTGTTTGAACATAAAACAGATAAAATATTTGGGACAGATATGGCCGGATTAAATGCTAAAAGGTTAATCCTGCATTATCTTGAAGCTTTGAGATTTCAATGATGTGATTGATTAATTAATTAATTCCCACATAGTAGGAAATAGTTAGAATTTTCTTCAGACTGAGTAGCCCATCCTGCTCAAAAGGTCCCTGAATAAGGATTGCTTAAGGATGTTGTATAAAACACCCATGTTTCCAGGGGTGAATTATCCAAACCCCCAAAGATTTCCTCTCAACACATGGTTATGATGCTCCCCCACTATTTCTACTCATGATCAGGGATGCACATATCATCAGCAACCAAAACAACGGACAAGCAAATCTGTAGTACTGAGCAGAATATTTGTTGTAGCCCATCTTTTTATACTAAAACAAAACATGTTCATGATAACACTTCCAATCAGTTAAGATCAGAAGCCATGAGAACCACTGCCTTGTACTGCATCGGGGCATTTATCATTATTATTATTATTATAACAGTCCTAAGCTCATTAAAATTTTCATGACCTTCTCAGTCCCACATCTTCTGAACGAAATTATAACCCAGGCTGGTGAGTTATTCCCACATTTAATAATGATGGTAGCAGGTGATAATAGCAATGATGTAACTGATAAAATTGTTATCAATAGATTTTAATATTATTTAATGATTGATTCTCGCTAACTTTTATACTTCTGCTCATGCATGCTTTATCTCTGTCTGTTGATTTTGGGTTTGTATTTGGCAATTAATAAAGCTTTCAAAACTTCATTTTTCCAGTTTTATTGTGGAATCTTATATCAAAATCAAAAACCAAAAAAAAAAAAAAATAGTTGTATTCTCAATAAAGATTTTATCAACTAATTGAGTTTTGTTTCATGTTTCTCTGTTATGATGTGTTTTCATCTTTTATCTTTTGATTATTTCAGTCATTAGACTGTAGCCATACAAGACTAGTCGATTACAGTGCCCCCGATGCTTCATTGGTACTTAATTTATTGACCCTGAAAGGGTGAAAGTCGAAGTGAACCTTGGTGGAATCTGAACTCAGAACATAGCAGTGGGTGAAATACCGCTAAAAATTTCTTCCAGTGTGCTTACAATTCTGCCAGCTCGCTGCCTTAATAATAATTACAATAATAATCATAATAATAATCCTGAACACTATAGACACAAGGTTTGAAATTTGAGGGGAGGGGACTAATTGATTACATTAACCCCAATGTTTCACAGGTACTTAATTTATCATCCCCTGAAAGGATGAAAGGCAAAGTTGACCTCAGCAGAATTTGAACTCAGAATGTAGTGGCAGATGAAATACCACTAAGCATTTTGTTTGGCATGCTAGCGATTCTGCTAGCCCACTGCCTTAATAATAATAATAATAATAATAATAATAATAATAATAATAATAATAATATTAAAAGCACAAGATCTGAAATTTGCAGGGAGAGGGCTAATCGATTAAATCGACCCCAATATTTCAATGGTACTTAATTTATCGACCCCGAAAGGATGAAAGGCAAAATTCGCCCTCAGCAGAATTTGAACTCAGAATGTAGCGATGGGTGTAATACTGCTAAGTATTTCATCCGGCATGCTAATGATTCTTGCCAGCTCACCACCTTAAGTAGCTGAAGGTAATAAAGATCTACCAGATTTACTTATGTATAATGTGCAACCTTAATTTAGTGTTAAATTGCAACCTTAATTTATTGTTAAATTTTGGTAAAAAATTTTTCCCTTCCATAGTTTTAACTTTGCCCCCTGCGTAAGTCACATCCCAGATTTTTTTCATTTAAAATCAAGTATGTAATACATGTGTTACATGAGGAAATCTGGTAGATCTTTAAGTAGCTGAAGGTAATAAAGATCTACCAGATTTACTCATGTATAATGTGCAACCTTAATTTAGTGTTAAATTTTGGTAAAAAATTTTTCCCTTCCATAGTTTTAACTTTGCCCCCTGCGTAAGTCACATCCCAGATTTTTTTCATTTAAAATCAAGTATGTAATACATGTGTTACATGAGGAAATACTGTCACTTAAAAATGAGTAGCACCTCTATTTCGAAGGGTCGACCTTATCACAGTCTGTGTCATGCTGAATCTCCCTGAGAACTATGTTAAGGGTACATGTGTCTGTGGAGTACTCAGCCACTTGCACATTCATTTCATGAGCAGGCTGTTCCATTGACATAATGAGGGTAGAAATGAATATTATTAAATAATATCAATTTAAACCAGTGGCCTAGCATACTTAAAAATGTCCGAAGACTATAAATTATATTATCTATATAAAGAAGAGGAATAGCCACGAAGGTGGATTCCTAATATGCTAGAAGAAGATGCCAAATCACCTTACCACGAAGAATATGTTCTCAAAATTTAAGAATAAAAAATTAGCATATTAGGAATCCAGCTTGGCGGCTATTTCTCTTGTTTATATGCATACGTATATATATATATATATATATATATATATATATATATATATATATATATATATACACACATAGACACACATGTATATATGTATTTATCATCATCAATGTCATCGTGTTTAATGTTATATACACACATGTATTCAGTTCTATGTCCTTGATTTGTTATACCAAACCTTTTGGAAAGAATTATAAGGTAAATATTATAAAGTTACTCATTCCTCAAGAAATTTAGCAAACTGGTTCTTTCAGACAGAGATCTCTTGTGATATTTGCTCTGCCCGAGTTGCACAAGCAATCCCTTGTTATACTCACCATGATAAAAACCATGACTCAGTGACTGATCTGTTGGAAATCATTTAACTAATGATGTTGTCGTTCACTGATTGTGATATAAAATAACAAAAAGGAAAAAAAAAAAAAGAAAGAAAGACACAAATATGAGATCATCTGAAATGTTTGGTCATCATTAATGATTGATCAACTGTAGTGATTGGTGGGCCATGATGATTGATTTAGTCATGAAAACTGCAACTCACAAGATACGGTAGGTACCAATTAGGCTTCAGAAGTGAAAAAACTACAATTACACGCCAAGAAAATTTTCAATTGAATTACCTCAATGAAGGTGTCTCTACATGCTAGAAATAACAAGCCAATCTTCCCCAAATTATACAATCTTATCTTAAAAAAGGAAGGATATATTAAATAATGTGCTCCTAAATACACCATTCCGACAAAAACAAAATGGATTGTTACAAAAAGGAAAAGTTTTAATCATAGTTCTGTTTGATCAGAGCTAATTTAGAGTTACACCATAACAACAAGTCTACAGAGTGGAGACACAATGGCTCAGTGGTTAGGGCAGCGGACTCGCGGTCATAAGATCGCGGTTTTGATTCCCAGACCAGGCGATGTGAGTGTTTATTGACCGAAAACACCTAAAAGCTCCACGAGGCTCCGGCAGGGGATGGTGGCGAACCCTGCTGTACTCTTTCACCACAACTTTCTCTCATTCTTACTTCCTGTTTCTGTTGTGCCTGTAATTCAAAGGGTCAGCCTTGCCACACTGTGTCACGCTGAATATCCCCGAGAACTACGTTAAGGGTTCACGTGTCTGTGGAGTGCTCAGCCACTTGCACGTTAATTTCACGAGCAGCT
>NC_069002.1:11014398-11021898 GCF_001194135.2 Octopus bimaculoides | reverse complement strand
GAATGACATCACCGTTGACAACAAAATCCCACGTATATCATTGTCATCAGATCGACATACATCATTGTCATCAACGTCATCACATACATCATCGCTGTCATCATTATCATCGTTATCAACATCATCATCATCATCATCAACATCTTCGTTATCTTCTCTATCAGTATCATCATTGTGAACACTGTTGTAATCACCGTCAGCATCATGATGACGATGACGATGACGATGATGATGATCATCATCACCATGATCACCATCAGTCATCATCATCATCATCATCATCAACATCATTGCCATTGTCAACGTTATCATCATCATCATCATCATCGCCATCGTCATCATCATCATCATCTGAACATCTCAACCTCCACGACCACCACCACTGCCATGAGCTTCTTTTGTTCTTGTTTCCTGTTTTCTTTTAACTTTTTTTGCGATGATGACGAGGACAACAACATCGACAATGACAACAACAACAACAACGACAACAATGATGATGACGACGACAACGATAACGATGTGGAAGAGACGGAGAGAAGGAGGAGGAAGAAGAGGATGTGGTGGGGATGATGATGATGATGATGATGATGATGATGATGAATTTTGTTATAAACATAGCAAGCCTCATCACCATCATCATCACCATCATCATCATCATCATCATCATCACCATCACCATCATCCTCATCCTTTTCGCCTTTGTCTTCTGTTTTCTTTGATCTTTGCCAACACTCCAACCCGCAACCCCTCACCACCATTCTCTCTTCTCTCTCCACTCATCCTGAAGAGGACCGTCTTCAGAATCTGTCCGGTCTTTGACCATCCTAGACCAATCTCCACCATGACAACTACCACCACCACCACCACCACCACCACCACCGCCAATACCGTTCTGTTCACCCATCCAGTAGAAATAACCAAAGTTGCTTCTGGCTAAGATCTTCAATTGACATTTTGGATTTCATTATCTTCCTATACACTCAACGGTGGTGGTGATGGTGGTGGTGGAGCTGGTGGTGGTGGAGCTGGTGGTGGTAGTGTTGTTGTTGTTAGTGGTGGTGGTACTGCTGTTGCTGCTGGTTGAGGTAAGGATGATGATGTTAATGTTGGTATTAGGTTAAGGTGATGAGCTGGCAGAATCATTAGCTCATCAGAATAAATGCTGAGTCATTTCTTCGGACTCTTAAGCATTCTGAGTTCAAATCCCACCGAGGTCAACTTTGCCCTCTATCCTTTCGGAGTTAATAAAATAAAGTACCAGTCAAGTACTGGGGTTGATGTGATTGGTTTAACCCGCCCCATCCCTCCCTCCTGCAAAATAGCTGGCTGTGTCCAAAAGTGCCAAAATGGTTGTGTGATAAACATAGGCATGGCTGTGTGGTGAAGAAGCTTGTTTTGCAGCCATGGGGTTTTGGGTTCAGTCCTATTTCGCGCCACCTTGGGCAAGTGTCTTCTACTGTTGCTCCAAACCAACCAGAGCCTTGAGAGTGAATTTGGTTGATGGAGACTGTGTGGAAGCTTATCATATATATCATCATCCCTGTTGTTGTCAGCAGTGGAAGCAGTGATGACAGTGGCAGTGGCGGCAAAAGCAGCAGAGTCATCGTCATCATTATCACCATCACTGTCATCGTCATCATTATCATCGTCGTTGTTGTCCTCCTCTTCTTCCCCTTCTTCTTCTTCTTCATCTTCCTCTTCTTCTTCCTCTTTTTCTTCTTCTTCCTATTCTTCTTCTTCCTCTTCTTCTTCCTCCTTCTCCTCATTGTCATCATCGTCGTTGTCATTCTCCTCTTCATTGTCATCACCGTCATTGTCATCCTCCTCCTCGTCATTATCGTCATCGTCATCTTCCTCCTCCTCATCGTCATCACCATCATCTTCACCATCACCATCACTATCTAATGTCCATGTTCCATACTGGCACCGTTTATAGATGGTTCAATAGAATTTGACAAGCAAGAAAGTGCACCATGCTCCAGTTGTTTGCTTTCACATAGTTTCTATGGTTGGATGCCCTTCCTAACGCCAACATGTTAATAATATATTTGTGTGTGTATCTGTTGCCCACCACCACCACTTGACAACTAGTGTCAGTCTGTCTGTATTAACTGTGTCTTAGGATTGGGCAAAAGGGACCGATAGAATAAGCACCAGGCTTTAGAAAATAACAGGGACAGCACATGGCTTAGTGGTTAGGGTGTTGTACTAATGATGGTAAGATTGTGGTTTCAATTACTGGACAAGGCATTGCATTGTGTTTTCAAGCAAGACACTTTATTTCATGTTGCTCCAGTTCACTCAGCTGTAGATATGGGTTGCAACATCACTGGTGCCAACCTGTATTAGCATTTGCCTCTCCCTTGGATAACATCGGTGGTGTAGAGGCAAGAGGCAGGTATGCATGAGCAACTGCTGGTCTTTCATAAACGACCTTGCCCGGTCTTGTACCTTGGAAGGTAACTTTGTAAGTGCAATCCCATGGTCATTCATAACCAAAGGGGGTTTTTACCCTTTACCATGCATGCTGTATAAAGGTGCATGGCTCAGTGGTTAGAGCGTCAGGGTCATAATCGTGAAGTAGTGAGTTCGATTCCTGGACCAGGTTGTGTGTTGTGTTCTTGAGCAAGACACTTTATTTCACGTTTTTCCAGCTCACTGAGCTGTAGAAATGAGATGTGATATCACTGGTGTTAAAGCTGTATTAGCCTTTGCCTTTCCCTTGGGTAACATCAGTGGCGTGGAGAGCGGAGGCCGGTATGCATGGGTGATTGCTGGTCTTCCATAAACAACCTCGCCCAGACTTGTGTCGTCGAGGGGAAGTTTCTAAATGCAGTCCCATGGTCATTCTTGACCGAAGGGGGTTGTCTTTACCCTTTCCCTTTATCCTTAGAAAATAAATACTAGTGCTAATTTGTTTAACTGAATCCTTCTGAGCAGGGCCCCAGCATGGCCACAGTCCAATGACTGGAACAAGTAAAAGATGAAAAGTAAGAGATACACACATTCATGTCATGTGTGTGTGTGTGTGTGTGTGTGTGTGTGTTTGTCTGTACTAAGAGCGAAGAAGATGCGAGTATGTGAAAGTAACAAAATAAGCAGAACAAAGTGAAGAATAAACATTTATGTAAATCGAAGCGAGGGGGTACAGTTCAAACAAGAAATATCGTTGAAGAAGTGTTTACATGGACAGACTAGAAGATAGTGAGAATAAGACATTACGGAACAAGACAGTAAAATGGACAAAGTACAATGTAAATAAAACGCAACATAAAGACAAAGGTTTCTCTTCATCAGGCATCGACTGAACATTCGATGTAGTTTCAAACACCAACTAATATGAAGAACACGATGCTAAGTAGTGTTGAATAGTTAAAGCTAAAGGCTACTAGGTGTAAATATTAGAGAACAAGAACTGGACCGAAGACAAACAAGAAATGCAAATAGTCTTTTGACTCAGCTGGTACAAGTAAGCTATGTAAATAGCCTTGTGATACGGACAGAATAGAATTAACTAGTGATTGCATTACAACTGTCAGTTTCACCATCTCTTTGGCTCGTTGGATAATGATATTAATTCACCTTCGTTTTGAATGAAGGTAGGTTAATGTTATTATCCGATGATGTTAAGGTGGCAGAGTTGGTAGAATCAGCATGTCGAGCAAAATGCTTAGTGGTATTTCATGTGTTTTTAAATTCAGAGTTCAAATTCTACTGAGGTCGACTTTGCCTTTCATCCTTTTGCACGTCCTTTTGCTCAAAAGCACTGTGATCAATGTAATCAACTTACCCTTCCCCCGAAATTGCTGGCCTTGTGCCAAAATTTGAGATCAGTATTATTACTTATTATTAGGGTGGCGGGCTAATAGAATCATTAGCTCCCTGGGGGGGGGGATGTTTAGTGGCATTTTGTCCCTCTTTACATTCTGAATTGAAAACTGGGATCGGTGTAATTGATTTACCACACCTGCAAAACTTCTGGCCTTGCACCATAATTTGAAACCATTATTCTTATCTACTCTAGGTACAAGGCATGAAATTTTTAGGGAGGTGGGGCCAGTCAATTAGATCGACTCCAATACATAACTGGTACATAATCTATCAACCCCGGAAGGATGAAAAGCAAAGTCAACCTCAGCAGAATTTGAACCCAGAATATAAAAACAGACGAAATACCACTTGACAACTGGTGTTGGTGTGTTTACATCCCTGTAACTTAGCAGTTCGGCAAAAGAAACCAGGTTTGAAAAATAAGTACTGGGGTCAATTCATTTGGCTAAATATTCAAGGTGGTGCCCCAGTATGGCCGTAGTCTAATGAGTGAAACAGGCAAAAAAAAAAAAAAGTTCCAGATTTAAAACAAATACTAAGTATAAAAATTTATCATTAGAGGTAAAACATTGATTAATATTCTGATATTTAAGTAAGATTATATACATATATTTATATATGTATCGTCAGCATCATCATCATTTAACATTCATTCATTCACTAATGCTGATTTGTTCAATTAAAAAAAAAAACCTTCAAAGCAGCACTCCAGCATGGCTGCCATCCAATGATCGAAACAAGTAGAAGATAAGAAACAAAAGATAAATCCTACACACTTTTTAGTATATTTCTACCTATGTATATATACAAACTACAGACGAAGCTTCTGGAGTCTTGGAAACATTTTCATGATTCCATTAAGTCTTGTAATTATAATTTCTCAATTAGCTGTGTATTTTTAGCTCTTGTGGCACCACCTTCTTAAGACCTGCGTGAAGTAGTTAGCTTCATAACTAATGATCACAAGTATAAATCTAAAGTTACACTCCAAGTGTTTTATCAGCAAATTTCTCGTTAGTTCAGCATAAATGTTTCTTATTTCAGTTTTTGCTATGTCAAAGTCTGCTGAATAATTGAATTCCACTACAGTAGACACTTGCTTTTCTCTCTTCCAGAACACCGTGTCTGGATTGTTATATCTATATCTCATACTTCCCAGATTTACATACACCAAGCCTAATTATCATTTCACATAGCTCCACTTACCCCCAGAAAGATAACTTGCTGAAGACTATATAAAACTATTAGGGGTTCCTGTGTGTAGCACAGTCTGATGAAGACTAGCTGGTTGAAACTTTGAAATCACTATCATATCTCTTCTTGTAAAAATTTAATAAAAATAGATATAAAGGATAAAGACCCTTACTGAATCATATAGACCTGAAGGGCTGGTTTCTCAGTTTCCGTAGCATGTATATCTTACCCCTGGATGGGACACCAGTCTATCAGAGGACCACACATTTTGCCAGTTGAGTGAAATGAAGTGTTTTGCTCAAGAACAATTGCCCAGGAATTGAAACCACAATCTCATTATCATGAGTCCTGCACCTTAACACCTTTTTTTTTCCTTAGAATTTAGAAAACAATAAGTCCTGGGATTGATTTATTCAAAAAACCCCTTGAAACCAGTGCTCTAGCATGGCCACAGACCAATGACTAATAAAAGCAAAGAATAAAATACAAAAGCTTAATACTATGAACTACAAACATTCTCTTGTGATGAGGGTCTTTCTCACCGACATATCTTAACTCCTGTTTCAAGGTGATAAATCTTGTGTACTTTTTGTGGATGACAAGTGTAGTTATTTACTTGTTTACATTTGATAAATATCGCTCCGTAACTTATAGCTTTCCATAAATCAATGCTCGTTTTTTTTTCCTTCCTATTTTATGAATAAATACATGACAGCATTTCCAGTGTTTTATTATTATTATTATTATTATTATTATTATTATTTTGCCTTCGTCTATTTTTTTTAGTATCTTCAAGATATTGTAGAATAGTTATAAAGAAGAAATATAAACGGGTATTTCCAAACTGTGTGTATTTGCGTGTGTAATAAAAATCAAAATTGTATTAAAAGAAATAACTCAGAGAAGCTTGTCGCATGAATTGCATAACAAAAGGGAACAAAGGTATATTAAATACCATACAATTAGATTTAGTACAGTATCCTACCAATATGTGATACCTTTATGGTTGGTTTACCTCACTGTGAAGCTTATATTATTCTACCTAGCCATTTCTGACATCCTATATATTTATGGGCCTAGATTCTATTGAATCCCATTACTAATAGTTATATGCATACATACATACATACATATGTATGTATGTTGAATGTATGTGTGTGGAACGTGGTGCAGTCCATGGCTTTGCCAGTTCTTATCAAGCTATCCAGTTAGTGCCAGCATGGAGAACGGACGTTAAATAATGATGATTATATATATATATATATATATATATATATATATATATATATATATATATATATATGAGGAGATGCTGAGAAATTTCTGGCTTTGGTTAAAAGAAAATACAAGAGGTTCAGTTAATTATGATTTTATTCAACATATTCCCCTCTCAGATTCACACACTTACTGCAGTTTTTCTAAGCCCTGTAAAAGAACGTGATGCATCCATTTCCAAGTAAGTTTATCTTCACCTTTTTGATGCAACTCTCTACTCTCTACTGTTTTCTTCCTCCATCTTTCTCTAATTCCCTTTTCCTCTCCCTCCTTCCTTCACCGTTCTCTATCGGTCTCTCCCTCTATCTCCTCCTCCTCCTCTCTCTCTCATTGCATGCACATGACCATCGTCCATCTTTCTTTTCCTCACATGACCATCTTTCTTTTCCTGTATGAACATTCAAAAGAACAGATGTGTTTTCCTCTCTCTCTATTGCTTCTCTTTTCAAAAAAATGTTTCTCCCAGCGTTCACTATTTTCCTGTCATTCTGGTCTAACAACCCTCCATGTTTGTTTTCATTCGGTTTCATTGTATGTCTCTACTGTCATGTTTTTGTCCCCAACTTTTGTCCCCTCCATAAATCCTAAATTTCATTTTAGAATTTATGGGAGCAACTATCATTAAAGACTCATATTGTCATTGAATGCTGAAAATGAGGAGTAGATAGACAGCCGACAACTGATAAAGGGGTCTTTGTCTGTGTTTACTTGTCCTGTTTTCCATTTCTTTTTTCTTGCTGTTTATGTATTTCATGTTATTTGCACCGTTGGTGATGTCCTGTACCCATATATGCATGTATATATACGACAAGCTTCTTTCAGGTTCCATCTAGTAAATTCACTCACAGGGCTTTGGTTGGCCCAAGTTGCCACACAGTGGGACTGAAGCTGGAACCATGTAGTTGAGAAGCAAGCTTCTTACCACACAGCCATGCTTGTGCCTATATATGTAACATAAACATACATAATATGTATATAATATTCTTAATATTTCTACATATAATGTATGAGTGTGTGTGCATATGTGTGTATGTGTGTGTAATATTGATATAGGCAGGTAATATACGTGAGCGTATATGTATGAATATGTATAAGTGTGTTCATACTCACATGTGTGTATGTGTAAACATGTGTGTGTGTGTGAGAGCATGGATGTATGTATCTGCATGCTTGCATCTATGCATGTATGTGTATGTCTGC
>NC_069002.1:11012082-11014364 GCF_001194135.2 Octopus bimaculoides | reverse complement strand
TAATATTCTTAATATTTCTACATATAATGTATGAGTGTGTGTGCATATGTGTGTATGTGTGTGTAATATTGATATAGGCAGGTAATATACGTGAGCGTATATGTATGAATATGTATAAGTGTGTTCATACTCACATGTGTGTATGTGTAAACATGTGTGTGTGTGTGAGAGCATGGATGTATGTATCTGCATGCTTGCATCTATGCATGTATGTGTATGTCTGCGTGTATGTGTGTGTGTGTGAGAGAGAGAGAGAGACAGACAGACAGACAGAAAGAGAAGGCTTATCTTCAGTCAGAAAATATTGGTTCTTTCTCTGAATGTTGTATTTATGATTAAATTAAGGAAATCAGTTTCCATGGAGATCCAAGACATCCTGTTTTGAAGCAGGCATTTTCTCTTCTGTGTGGTCTTGTAATCTCCTTTATCTCGGGGAAGCAAACCTTCCATTGCTGATGCTTATCCATATTCTGCTTTTACATTTTCATGCAGTAAGTTAATAATTCACCCAAAAGGAGACTTGTTAACCCAACAAAGATAAACAACGAAAATAGAAATGCACAAGGTGCATTCTAGAATTTTGCAGGCTTTTTCTTGAGAGACAATTTCAAAGAAGTACAAAAGCCTATTTTCTTTCAAAGTAAGGTCTTTTGATTCTAATAAAGGAGACTTGTTAACCCAAGAAAGATAAACAACGAAAATAGAAATGCACAAGGTGCATTCTAGAAGTTTGCAGACTTTTTCTTGATAGACAATTTCAAAGAAATACAAAAGCCTATTTTCTTTCAAAGTAAGGTCTTATGATTCTAATGCACTTGTTGCGGTACCCCCAGCTACTTCTTGAAGACCCCATGGAAATCCTCCAAACTGAAGGTATCCAGGAGTCTTATATCACAGCCTCCTTCATCTTCAAAACGACTTCCCCAGAAGTTCTCCTTCAGCTTGAGGAACAACCAAAAGTCCGAGGGAGCAAGATCTGGACTGTAGAAAGGGTGAGGAACAGTTTCGATGCCCATCTCTGTCAAGTATTGATTACTAGAAGGTTGTCATGGGAACTTGAGTTCAAATCTTCAGTTTATATGTTAGATGTTTTACCATTCAATTAGAGAAAGTTTTCAAAATTCTCTTTACACTTTAGAGGCTTCATTTTTATCACTGAGAATTGTCTGTTGTTGACAAGATAAGAATTTAAAATCTTAGACATGAAAATAATTCGTTTTTACTGTGGAACTCAAATTAGATAAAGCTTTAAATAATAGCATGGAAATATTAGTTTAAAAAGTCTTTAGATCAGGGTTTTTCAACCATTTTTTACCTATGGATCTGTTTGATTGCTATTTTATTTTGATGGAACCCTTAGCTATTCATTATTTAAAAATTAGTTTTACAGAAACTTCTTTCAAAATTCCTGTCTTGTTTTTCACACAGAACCTTGTTTAGGTTGAAATATGTAAAATGTTAGAGAAAGAAACTCAGCTGTTTCTTGCAATACATATCAATACATACATACAATGCAAAATTTTTTCAGGGGCCCTTAAAATACTATTGTGGACCTCCAACTTACTATTTTGTTGTGGGGACCCCGAAAAATCTTATATGGACCTTTAGGGCCCATATGAACCCTGGTTGAGAACCACTGGTTTAGACAGAAAAAGTCAAAGACTGTCTGATCCCATGATTGTTAAAAAGGTAATTTTGGTTTATACTTGTTGTCTTAAACCCTGAGACACACTCACTGTTTTGTAAACTTGGTACCAAGAACGCAGAAAATAGGGAAGTTCACCACACATGAAAAATATGAATAGCAGAACTTTAACCCTTTACCATTCAGATTACTCTGTCAAAGTAATCCTTATTTATTCACATTGCTTTCTATAAATCATGTATTATCTTGTACCTTTGAAATGTCAATGAATGTTTAGTTACAGGATGACATTGTAGGGTAGGTGTAAGAGGGAAGATCTGGCCAGTTTGAAAGTGAAACAGGTAGCACATTTCGGGCTGGATGTGGCCAGTTTCAATACTAAAGGTATACTAAAGTTTCAATGCTAGGCCTTCCTGTTACACATGGAATTCGAGCAGATCTTAAAGCATGGAATTATGAACAGCATCTGAAATGATACGGAACTTTAAGGAAGACAGGAAAATATATATATATATATATTTGGAGCCTGGTGTTGCCATCCGGTTTCACCAGTCCTCAGTCAAATCGTCCAACCCATGCTAGCATGGAAAGCGGACGTTAAACGATGATGATGATGATGATGATGATATATATATAT
>NC_069002.1:11007449-11010188 GCF_001194135.2 Octopus bimaculoides | reverse complement strand
AAAAATATAAATAAATAGATAAATAGTATCACCACCACCACTACCACTGTCACACCAACACCACCACCACCACCAACGTCACCGACACCCCCTTGACAATCACCACCAATATCAGCATTATCAATACAGTCTTCATCACCACCATCATCAACAACACTTCCACTACCCCAACTACCACCACCACCACCACCACCAACACCACAACAAGCACTAACACCACCACCACAACCCCTAACATCACAACTATCAACATCACCACTACCACCACCATCAACATTAACACCAGCATCAGTACCACCGACTACAACCACTAACACTATCACCAACACAACTATCATTGCCACTAACACCACCACCATTATCACCACCACTACCAATAACCATCACTGCTACCACCTCTACCACCACAACCACCAACATCATCAATATTAACGACATCAACACTACCACCACCTCCACTACCATCAACAGCTACACTGCCACCATCACCACCACTACTGCCACCATTACTTATTTTAAATCAATAACAATCATTATTTCCTCAATGTAAGTTTTCTTTGTTAACGAAATGAAGCAACTCGCCCAAAATAACTGAAAGCTCTCTCACACAAACATACACATCCTTTGCATACATATACATGCACATACACAAACAAGCAGATATATATATATATATATATATATACACACACACACATATAAATATGTATATGTATATATATATGGAAAGTGGAGGCGCAATGGCCCAGTGGTTAGGGCAGCAGACTCGCAGTCATAGGATCGCGGTTTCGATTCCCAGACCGGGCGTTGTGAGTGTTTATTGAGCGAAAACACCTAATGCTCGACGGGGCTCCGGCAGGGGATTGTGGCGAACCCTGCTGTACTCTTTCACCACAACTTTCTCTCACTCTTACTTCCTGTTTCTGTTGTGCCTGTAATTCAAAGGGTCAGCCTTGTCACGCTGTGTCACGCTGATTATCCCCGAGAACTACGTTAAGGGTACACGTGTCTGTGGAGTGCTCAGCCACTTGCACGTTAATTTCACGAGCAGGCTGTTCCGTTGATCGGATCAACTGGAACCCTCGACATCGTAAGCGACAGAGTGCCAAAAACCAATATATGGATAGATATATCTATGTATGTATGCATGTATAACTGAATGTATACATGTATGCATGTATAACTGAATGTATACACATAAATAGGTGCAGGCATGGCTATGTGGTAAGATGCTTGATTCCCAACCACATGGCTCCAGGTTAAGTCCCACTGTGTGATACCTTGGGCAAATGTCTTCTACTATAGCCTCAGGCCAACCAAAGCATGAGAAGTTTGCTACAAAGATTTTGAGCCTGCTTCAGCAAGCTTATGGAGATGAGACAATGGGTCACACACAATGTTTCGATTGACACAAGTGCTTTGAAAGTGGAAGAATGACCCTGGAAGATGATGAGTGATTTGGAAGACCTGCCACGAGTGTAACCCCTGGAAATGTGGTATTGTGCATTGAGAATTCTTTCCCTAGGGCTAGACCATCTATCAAGAGTTCTACTGCAACATTTTGAAGCATTGAGTAATACTGCGATGCACTGGTGTCCCGTCCAGCTGGGGGGAACACATACGCCATAGAAACCAGGAAACCGGGCCCATGAGCCTGGCTAGGCTTTAAAACGGGCACATAAATAAAAATAAATGTATATATATATATATATATATATATATATATATATATATATATATATATATATATATATATATATATGCATATATGTAGACAGGTGTATATATGGTGTATGTATATATGTATATATACAAACATATATAAATATATATATATACATACACACATACACTACATGCTAAAAAAAATTTGGCTCCTCTATTATCAACTGCCCAACTTCATTGTTTGCTTAATTCCATGTCTGCATATATCCATCTGTCTGCTCACCAGACTGTTTGCTTGCCTGTCTACTTGTCTGTGTACCTGTCAGACTGGCTGTCATATTTTATGTCTATCTATCTATTCTATCTGTCTATATTTATCTGTCTATATGTCTGTCTATCTATCTATCTATCTGTTTATCTATCTCTGTCATCTTTTTATCTATTTATCTATATATATATATATATATATATATATATATAGACACACACACACACACATGCCAATTTCTCTCTCTTTATATATACTTCTCTTCCAATCTCTATCTGTCTATCTATCTGTTCTACTCTCTCTCTCTTTATCTATGTATCTATCTACCTCTCTGTCTGTCTGTGTGTTTCACCCATTACATCTGCCATTGGCTTCAATGCATAATATCTTACCATCATATGACTTTGTCTGCACCACCATCCTTACCATTATCCCCACCACCACCACCAACATTACCACCACACCACCTCCACCAACACCACCATCACAACATGTACCACCAACACAACTACCATCATAATATCATTGCTATCATCATCTTTAATAGTACCACCACAACCACCACCACCACCATCACCAATACAATTACTACCACCATAACTGCCACCACCACTTCAACAAGCACCACCACCACCACCACCACAACAACAACATCAGCATCGCCACTGTCATCAATGCTAACACCACAACTATCACTTCTACTATCACCACCACCACCACCACCATTATCACCACAATCACAATTACCACCACAATTAACACCACCACCACCACAACCATTAAAACCACCTAACCACAAAACCCGA
>NC_069002.1:11005838-11006083 GCF_001194135.2 Octopus bimaculoides | reverse complement strand
GCAAAGAAGTACGTGCGAGCTTAGTGATTCCAAGAACGAAAAGAAATAGCAGCCGGACACACGTGACCAAGGCTGTGTGAAGAGAAAGAGTAGCAGAGGGAAAAGGAGGGGAGGAAGTAGAATAAAAGTGAGCAACGAGAGGTAGAGCGAGAGAGAGAGATAGTAGTAGTAACGGTGAGAGGCGAAGAACAGTAGAGGGAAGAATGAGAACATACACACACACACATATATATATATATATATAT
>NC_069002.1:11004814-11005828 GCF_001194135.2 Octopus bimaculoides | reverse complement strand
TGTCAAAAGTGTGTGAGTCCGAGAGGGGAATATATTGAATAAAATCATAATTAACTGATCATCCTGTATTTACTTTTATCCAAAGCAAGGAACTTTTCAGCACCCCTTTGTATACACACTCAATCAGAAACCAATGGTCAGCTGGGGACAATAGCCCAAGCCCAAGGTGCAGCAGAGTCAGGCTCAGTCCAAAACTCTGTGTTTGCAAAGTAAATTTCTTAACAACATAGCAACATGTTATTTGACATGATAATGGGGGGCTATGGCAGTGCAGAGATAGCTGACTTTGTAGGGCTTTATATCCTAGATACCCTTAAAAAAGAAATAAAAGAAGCTAACATAGGTTTATATAGGGATGACGGCCTGGGGGTAGTATACAATAAAAATGCACATGATATGGATCGAATAAGGAAAAAATTATGCTAAATATTTAACCAATTAGGCTTAAAAACCACAATTAGTACAAACCTTAAAGAAGTCAACTTCCTGGACATTAACATAAATCTTAACACAGGAAAATTTAAACCCTACCACAAACCAAACAAGGAAGCTTCATACCTAGACTTAGGTCCCAACCACCCACCAGCAGTAATTAAACAAATGGTTAACAACGTTAGGCACGTCTCCAATTTATCCACTCACAAAGACACTTTTGAAAAAGCCTTCCCATATCATAATGCTGCATTAGAAAGATCTTACTTCAAGAATAGCATATGCTACATTGAACCGAATATAAGTAGACCAAGAAGAAGCGGATAGAAGAAAATGTTATAAATGTTATGGTTTAACCTAAATGCTTTTAAATCAGATTCCAATACTGGATGATCAAGAACTAAATGAAGGGCAGATTTTTCAATCCCAGGATCATCCTCATTCCAAGAAGCTATGACATGTCCAAAAAGGTTTGATATAGAGAGTAAATGTAGAGTGAGATACAGGGGGCCCAGGTGAGCAGAGAGAATGTCACTTTTATTATTATAGATACCTATCTATATATATATGTATATATATATA
>NC_069002.1:11003225-11004244 GCF_001194135.2 Octopus bimaculoides | reverse complement strand
GCGTCTTTCAGTTTCCGTCTACCAAATCCACTCACAAGGCTTTGGTCGGCCCGAGGCTATAGTAGAAGACACTTGCCCAAGGTGTCACGCAGAGGGACTGAACCCAGAACCATGTGGTTGGTAAGCAAGCTACTTCCCACACAGCCACTCCCACGCCTATATATATAAGTTAGTTTAGAGGGATATTTTATCCTGGCGGATACAGTATTGGCTCTCAGTTAAGTTCCAGTCTACAATTAATCACTTTGATCAGTATTTAATGTCTGTGACTGCTATTTGCTCACGCCATGAATTCTTCCAATGGGTATTCTGTGCATGCTTTGCTGGACAGTAAAAACTGTCTGGAGTATATATATATAAAATATATAATCCAGACTATAATAATATATACTTCAGACTATGTGTGTGTGTGTGTTTGCTTGTGTGTGTGTGTATGTGCGTGTCTGTGTGTGTGTGTGTACAAATCTTGTTTTTATTGTTCCATTGTAGATTCTTCATTTCAATTATATTTCTTTTGTTAAGAATTTTATGAATGCTCTAATTGATTTTGAATTAGTTATAGAGTACTCTCAATGAAAAAAAAATATTTCGTTTAGAGGAATTAAGATGTGTTTTGGGAAAGAAGTGGTTGTCTGTTCTTCACAAACAAAACACATACACACACACACAAGACAGAGAGATAGCAAATGAGATAGATAGATAGATAGATAGACAGACAGACTGATAGACAGATAGATGGATAGATAGACAGGCCGATAGGTAGGTAGACAGACAGACAGACAGACAGATAGATAGATAGATAGATAGATGGACAGACAGACTGATAGACGGATGGATGGATAGATAGATAGGTAGATAGATAGATAGATAGATAGATCCATTCCTCCATAACCCACTTTTTCTCTCATCTCAATCTCTCTCTGAAATGAACTGTTCTTAACTCATCCATCATTATCTCCTTTCCTAGACACACGTACTTTCTCTTCTAATCACTCTGTCTCTCTTTCCCTCTTTCTCAC
>NC_069002.1:10998655-11002225 GCF_001194135.2 Octopus bimaculoides | reverse complement strand
TGTGTGTGTAATTATAAGGTGCAGGTGTTGTTGTGTGGTAAGAAATTTGCTTCCCAACCACATGGTTCCAGGTTCAGTCCCACTGTGTGGCACCTTGGGCAAGTGTCTTCTACTACAGACTTGGGCCAACCAAAGCCAACCAGGATACAACTACTACTACTACCACCACCACCACCACCAATGCTATAACTAACACAACAATGACCACTACAGCTGCAACCTGTACAACTATAATCTCCACAAATATAAGCACCACCACCATACCACTACCATCACACCTACAGAACAACAGTACTACCACCATCACCACCACAACCATTTTGGCCTCAGACCAACCAAGCTTTGTGAGTGGATTTGGTACACAGAAACTGAAAGAAGCCTGTTGTAAATACATGAAACTGTGTGTGTGTCTGTGAGTGTGTGTGTGTGTGTTTGTCTGTGAGTGTGTGTATGTGTGTGTGTGTGTTTGTCCCCCACCACGAAAAATAAGTCCTGGGGTCGATTTGTTCAACTAAAAACCCCATCAAGACTGAGAATTGTTGTCCATGTCTTTGTGGAGCACAGTCTTGATGGGGTTTTTAGTTGAACAAATCGACCCCAGGACTTATTTTTTTCTTTAAGCCTACTACTTATTCTATCAGTCTCTTTTGCCAAACTACTAGGTTACAGGGACGTAAACACACCAACACCAGTTGTCAAATGGTGATGGGGAGACAAACATAGACACAAAAACATAAAGACATAGATACATACATACATACATATAAACATATAAACATATATATATACACATATAAACACATATATATATATATATATATAAACATACATACATATATATATATATATATATATATATATATATATATATATGACAAGCTCTCTCAGTTTCCATCCACCAAATCCATTCACAAGGACTTGGTCGGCCCATGGCTATAGTAGACGACACTTGCCCAAGGTGCACACAGTGGGACTGAACCTGGAACCCTGTGGTTTGTCCTATTATTTATAGCTTTATTTGCTTCGAGATCCACTGTTCCAAAACAGAATTATTTCACTATATTATATATGTGAGACCTTACTGTACGTGTATCTTGTACCCAAAATGCTTAGTTACGGTCCTTTGCAGTTTTATGGTCATTATAGCTAGATTTTGGCACCGACATTTTGTTTTTGTTTTTGTTTTTTTCCAGCTTTTTAATGACAACAGAAGCAACACGGAGAACATTTTGTTTCTGGGTGAAAAGTTTGGTCAGTTGTTGGCAGAGAAGCAGTTTGGCTGTTAATTATTGTTGCAATCATTGTTATTGCCAAGACAGGCTTGGTCTTGCCAGATCCGGCAACAAATGAAGATTTATCCTTCTTGTCATCATTCTTTTGGTGTTGTTGTTGCTGTACTCCGTCAGTTTTCTGCCTTTTTTTGAAGGAGCATGGCTTAATGGTTAAAGACATTCAGCTCATGATCATGAAGTTTTTAAGTTCGATTCCCAGTGGTGCATTGTATCCTTGGGCATGGCATTTTATTTCACATTGCTCAAGTCCACTCAGCTGGCAACAATGAGTTGTACCTGTAATTCAAAGGGCCAGCCTTCACAAATTCTGTCCCACGCTAAATCTCTCTGAGCTCTACATTAAGGGCACATGTGTCTGTGGAGTGCTCAGACCCCCCCCCCTGCACATTAATTTCACAAGCAAGCTGTTTTGTTGATTAGATCAACCGGCACCATTTAACCAAGTGATCTGCATGTTAAAGGGTCAATGGTAATGATATAAACACCAGTAATATATACATATATCAAATATTCTACCTGTTTCATGTTCAGATAGATCAGATCTGGCCTTTCACACCTACCCTACAATGTCATTCAAAATATAAACAATCGCATCATTGAAACCTCAAAGCTATGAGCTCATGCATGATTAATTCAAAACCACAAATAATTTGTGAAAAAATAAGTATTATACATGAGAGAGTTACCCTAACACCTTTGAAATATTCAACCACTTTTATGTTCAAACTGGCCGTATCCAGCCTCTCACACCTACCCGACAATGTCATTATAGAAATAAACCATCATGGGATCAGAATCTTGAAGTGACAAGATAATGTATGATTAAATCAAAACAATGTGGATAAATAAGCGTTACATTTGACAGAATAATTTGAATGTTTAAAGGACTAAAGCTTCCTATGGCTTTTTTTTTTTCAGTTTTCAGAGAAATACTTAAATGTGCTATGTTTGCATGTCCACTACATAGATTTACATATACGCACGTGTGTGTATGTGAGTGTGTGTGTGTGAGAAAGAGAGTTGAGGTTTGGGGGGAATTATTGTCTCTTTGCCTTGACATCAACTGATAGTTGTAAACGAGTGTCACCATCATGCAAGCGGTGTCCTTCATTTCTAATTTTCTGTGAAAACATGTCTGGTCAAGTGGAAACATCACCTTGCTTTGAAACAGGGAAGGGCTGGTGACAGGAAGGGCATCCAGCCATAGAAAAATCGACCTCAATAAGTTCTCTGTCCAACCCATGAGAGCATGGGAAAACGGACATTAAAACAATGATGATGATGATGATGATGACACTGGTGATAATGATGTTAAAGATGATGATGGTGATGAAAATGATGACAGACATGATGATGAAGATGATGATGATGATGATGATGATGATGACAATCTTGATAATGGTCATGATGATGATGATGATGTGACTGACGATGATGATGATAAATATGATGATGATGACAAAGTTGATTATGATGACAAAGATAATGAAGATGATGAGCAGGAGCACAACGATGACGACAGTGCCGATGATGACAAGGATGACGATGACGATGACGATAACAACAGTGACTTAACCCCGTTCAACTTTTCCTTCACAAGATATCTTATAAAAAAATTTCTAAAGAGATTCTTCAAACCGTTCACATTTTATTTATTATTTATTTTTTTTTTTTTTTGGAAAATAGTTAAATTATGAAATTAAATACGTCTCTAAAAAACTTAACTCAGTAACCACCTGAGGAAAATTATGTAACTAGTGAACATAAAAAAATAAAACTATGGACATGTCTGGAGTATTGACAAAAAAAAGAAAAAAAAACAAACTGAAAACATCCAATAATGAAAGTAATTTTCAGCTGTATTGATTATTTCTATATCCCACCCATCGATATACACTCACCCCTCAGACTTTTACCAAAAGGTAGGAATTATTTAGCTTTTATATCAGTATATTTAATAGGTTTTTGGAGTGTCATTAACCGTAATCATGTGCTGGGACATATTCGTATATGTATATATACATGAGTGTGTGCGCGCGTGTGTGTGTGTGTATGTGTATGTGTATATGTGTATGCATGTATGTGTGCAAACATACATATATATATATGTGCATATACATACATATATATATATATACACACACACACATTTAGATAAATATAGATATATTTACATATATGTACATGGACATACAAGCATATTTATACATATATGTATATACACACACATATATATATACAAGTATATATATATATATAAATATATGCATATATATAT
>NC_069002.1:10997377-10998458 GCF_001194135.2 Octopus bimaculoides | reverse complement strand
ATATATATAATATAAATAAAATATATATATATATATATCTATACATATATATATGTATGTATGTCAATAAATATGTGTATATATATATATATATATATATATATATATATATATGCCACAGTAATTTCCACTGAATGCTCTTTTCACCACCCTTTTCTCTGTACACCCCCGTCATCTGGCCAAAAGCAGGTCTCCTCCCATTACCTTTCTTCGTCTTCTACCATTTCCTCCCTCATGTACCGCTAACTTCATCTCAGGCACTGTGCATCTCTCTCACACTCCACTATCCCTACAAACTTCACATCATCTTTACTGCCACTTGTTACTTCGCAGACCCAACCCGTTTCCTCTACCTTCCCCCCAACTGATAAACCCCCACCACCACCGTCTTCACCACTCTCTGCATTCCTCTCTGTCCCCCACTCTTCCTTCCTACACTCACAAACTCACTTACCTACCCACACACTCTCCATCCAATCTTATGAATCCCTTCTTTAATAAGCACAGGCATGGCTGTGTTGTAAGAAGCTTGCTTCCCAACCACATGGTTGTGGGTTCAGTTCCACTGTGTGGCACCTTGGGCAAGTGTCTTCTACTATAGCCTCTGGCCAACCAAAGCCTTGTGAGTGAAACTGGTAGATGAAAACTGAAAGAAACATATCATATATATATATATACACACACACACACATACACACACATATATATATACTACTGAGACCCCCTTAGGTCATGACTGACCATGGGATTGCATCTAGAAAGTCGCCCTCCCAGGCACAAGTCCAGGCAAGGTTGTTTATGGAAGACCAGCAGTTGCCCATGTATACCAACCTCATCTCTCCACGCCACCAGTGTTATCCAAGGAAAAGGCAAAGGGTGATACAGCTTGGCACCTGTGATGTTGCAACTCATTTCTACAGCTGAGTAAACTGGAACAACATGAAATAAAGAGTCTTGCTCAAGAACACAATACACAGTCCAGGCCAAGAATTGAGCTCACTACCTCATGATTGTGAGTCCAATGCACTAACCACTGAGCCATGTGCCTTGTATACAATATATATATATATATATATATATA
>NC_069002.1:10996555-10997358 GCF_001194135.2 Octopus bimaculoides | reverse complement strand
TATATACACATATATATATACTAGCTGGCGTACCCGGTAATTCTCGGGGATAAAGATGTTCTACTGAAATGCCTTATTACTCTGATATAAGAAAGCAATTTCGTTATAACTGCCACAAGAGGTGTATTTTCCATCACGACAAAGTACAAAAAACTGTCATGTCAGCTGGAGGAGGAAGAGATTGTTGGAGGTTGGCAAGAAAGGTTGTCGGAGGTTGGTAAGAGGCAAATTTGTAAATTTGCATCTTTGTGCTATATGTGACTGATACCAGTCCTACCTCTGGGGTGTGTACCATGGACTGTAACCAGCCATTGTACATTTTTAGCTTTGTGACAATTTGAGAAGTCATTATTTCATGAAGCTGAGAGAGTTTAGTTTGTTTCCTTCATCATTACAGCAGCCTTTGTTGTGTGTATAGATGTGTGTATTTGTGTGTGTGTGTGTGAGAGAGAGAGAGAGAGTGAGTTGTGTATATAAATATGTAAGATATATATTTATATATATACATATATAAATGTAACATACTAACATGTATGGATGTATGTGTATATGTATGTATGTATATATATATATATATATATATATATATATATATATATATATATATATATATATATATATATATATATATATATCCATGTTTATATAATATGCATGTGTGTGTGTGTATGTATAGATAGATACATATATATACACAAATAGATAATATACACATATAATATATATACATATGTATATATATATGTGTATACATATACATATATACACACATATATATACATATACATATGTGTGTGTGTGTG
>NC_069002.1:10996072-10996545 GCF_001194135.2 Octopus bimaculoides | reverse complement strand
ATATATATATATATATATATATATATATACATGTATGCTCATACTATTTTATGTACATGTGTAAATGAATGGACAAACTCATACTTACACATACACACAGGTACGTTTATACACACACACACACGCACACATATATGTATATACATATGCACATACACACACACAAGATTATTTCTTTATAATTGTCCTACTAGCAACAACTGTATGCGTATATGTGTATATCAAATGTGTGTATGAGTGTGCGTGTCTGTTGTATGTATCATGCTATCCCATAAGAATTGTGTAATGTGTATTTAATATGTGTTTATTTGGCATTGGTAATGGCTTGTATACACAATTTCTGTGTGTGTATAATCATATATATGTATGTATACATGTGTGAATACGAGTGTGTGTGTCTGTGCGTGTGTGTTTGTGTGTGTGTAATCATATATATATATGTATGTGAAAAAGAGTGTATGTTTGTGTGTCTT
>NC_069002.1:10992710-10994648 GCF_001194135.2 Octopus bimaculoides | reverse complement strand
ACACACACACACACGCACACATATATGGATACATCATCACATATGCACACTCACACACACAAACATTCACACATGCACACACACACACACACACACATTCAAGTATGCATATTCACATATATCAATACGTATATACACATTCAAATATACACATACACATATATATTACATCATCACACATACATATTGAATACACATGCGCACATAAATGTATACTGGAATGCATATACACACGCACACACACACACACACACACAAATATATACACAGGTATGAACACACTATTATGTACATACACCACCACACATATATCTACACAGACAAAACCTCACACACACGTTCTTTTATTCTGTTAGTAGTTTCAGACATTTTGACTGTAGCCATGCTGGAGCACTACCTTAAAAGGTTTTAGTCGAAGCATTTGCTCCCAGGACTTATTCTTTGTAAGCCTAGTACTTATTCTATTGGTCTCTTTTGCTGGACTGCTAGGTTGCGGGGACGTAAACACATCAATATCGGTTGTCAAGTGATGGCAGGGGGGACAAACACAGACACAAAGACACTCACTCAAACACAGACATATATAACGATAGGCTTCTTTCAGTTTCCACCTAGCAAATCCACTCACAAGGTTTTGGCCAGTCCAAAGACACTGCCCCAAGGTGCCACCCAGTAGAACTGAAACCGGAACCCTGTGGTTGGGAAGCAAGCTTCTTACCACACAGATGTACCAGTAATACATACAGATGTAGATATTCTTTCTTTTATTTTTACTTGTTTTATGGGGACATAAACACACCAACATGGGTGTCAAGCAATGATTAGGGGACAAAAACAGACACACAAATACATATATACATATATATATACATATATATATATATATATATATACACACATGCTCATACACAAACGAAACACTTACAGACTCGTTCCAACACATATACACAAACAGAAGCATATACACACATTCACAAAAATATGTATACACACATATACATGAACATAGACATGCACAGAAATACACACATGCACAAAGAGGTGTACACACACATGACTAAAAATACATACACACACGAACACAGACATATACACACATGCACAAGAATACACACACACACAAAGGCACAAAACACAGACATACACACAGACATATGCACACATGCTCAAAAATACTCACACACACACACACATGCACAGAAATTCACACATGCACAAAGAGGTGTACATACGCATGCCTAAAAATACATACACACACAAACACAGACATATACACACACACATGCACACATGCTCAAAAATACTCACACACACATGCACAAACGCATACATACACATACACACACAAAAATATGTGCACACACATACACACACCCATATACACACATCCACACACACACACAAACTAATACTCTCATGATGAACAAAGACTCATAAAGCGATGCTGTTGGACTGCTTCCAATGCAACAGTAATTTTAGCGCTAAGAGGTGGCCATAGCTGGAAGCAATAATCCCAGATGATTGAGAAGTGTCTTACAGAAGAAGTAGCAGGACATCTTGTATTCTTGTTCCGAATCTGTTCCGGAACAATCTTGCCAATCACTTTCATAGTGTTCTCATTTTAGTTGTTGATGCTATTGTCATGGTGATAGTTTATCCTGAGGTCAGTGCTGCTCTGGCAGTCTTTTGGTCAGAGTTCTACCAGCTTTGAAGTGTTTTTTTGTTGTTTTTTTTTCGGTTTCTCTTGTACATATCCAGAACTACATGGTCTAGTAAGTAGGGTGAGATTTGAATAAGATTTGAGCAGTGGGGGGGGGTCCTTAACCTGCTATTTCTAGTGGGTTAGCAGCTATGTACATGGCCAGCATGGAGCAAGGGTGTTAAAGGATAACAACAGTGATGATGACGATGAAGATGATGATGATGTATGTATGTATA
>NC_069002.1:10988066-10992209 GCF_001194135.2 Octopus bimaculoides | reverse complement strand
CATATATATATATGTGTGCATTTATATGTGTGTATATGTGAGTATATATGTATATGTGTGTGTGTGTGTGTGTGTGTGTGTGTGTGTGCGTGCGTGTGCAAGAGCAAATTGTATTCAACGCCATCAATGAGGGAAAACTAAAATATTTTGGACACTTAATTGGAAAGAAAATGCTTTGCAGAGATCGTAAATAGAAGGTAAAAGGAATGGTAAAAGATCGAAGGCAGAGGGTTGGGATGTGTGTGTGTGGGGGGGGGAGAACCAAGAATTACGTGGCAAGATAATATATATGAAGAACTGGAGAGATTTGAAAGAAAGTAAATGTACATAAGGACATTATACAACAATGACTTGATGGTCATCCGTCATATTCAAACTGGCTAAAACAGGCAATATTACTACTACTGCTACTACTACTATTACTGCTGCTGTTGCTTCTACTTGCACATTATTATTATCATCTTTGTCATCTCCATTGTTTTTCATCGTCATCATCATCATCATCATCATCATCATCATCATCGCCATTGCCCAACAGTCGCCACCACCAGCACCACCACCCTCATCATACACACATATAAACACACACACACACACACACACACACACATATCATTTCTACTAATCTAAAGAAGAAGAAATAAATGAAGAAGAAAAATGCTCTGAGAATATATGAAGATTTATTCAAATTTTAAAAGATTTGTCTTGGTATAAAGGATGAGCTACAGCAAATAGTTTCAATGGATTGTGTATATGTGATGACCAGTATAAAAGGAAAATATATTTTATAAGCCCAAGGTAATAGCTGTTTGTGTTTCTTAAGGCATCTGATTTAATTGCTGATCAGCATTTTTTGATTGACTAACAATAACAGGTGCAGGTGTGGTTGTGTGGTTAAGGAGTTTGCTTCCCAACCACATGGTTTTAAGTTCAGTCCCACTGTGTGGCACCTTGGGCAAGTATTTATATTATAGTGCTGAGAAACCAATGCCTTGCAAGGGGATTTGGTAGATAGAAACTGAAAGAAGCCTGTCATGTTAGTGTGTGTGTGTGTGTGTGTGTATGTGTGTTGTGTATCTAAATGTGTGTATATCCTTGCTTTGACACCATGTGACTGTTGTAAACGAGTGTTCCTGTCATACAAGTGGTGTTATTCATTTATTCATTTCCAGACTTCTATGGAAACATGTCTGGTATTGGGGAAATGTTAACTTACTTGGAAATATGTGAGGGTTAGAGACAAGAAGGGGGCATCCAGCCATAAAAATCTGCCTCAACAGATTCCGTCCAACCCATGCAGGCTTGGAATAGCAAATGTTCAAAAACAAATGAATAAACCTTTCAACTGTTCCCAACGAAAGTAAAACTTGACTCATGTCTTGCTAAACGTCATGTAACAAATCTTGTTTTCAAGCAATACTGAGATCATATACTTGCGGCTTGTGACATATTTTCTGATGATCAACATTGTTGAAACCCTTTTGTACATCTGAATATCCGATATCTACATTCACTGGTTGAGAACCCTTTATACATGTCATTCTCCTCTACACAAGCATTTTGCTCTCTGACCTTGATGAAATGTAAACTTGGGTAGGTCCTGTGATCTCTGTTTCTCCGACTATAGAACTTTATATGATCTTTGAGGATCTTGTCCCCACCTAATGAAATATTGCAAATGGATTGCTCATCAGAGCTTTATAAATATTTTAGAAGAATTACCAAGATGCATTTTATCTAAACTAATAGGATATCAGTGTAACTGATACTTGCAATTTCCATTTACAATAATGTCATGTCAAAGAACTTAATTTTCTCTTTAACTTAATACAATTGCAGACAAAATCTATTGTATTTACACTTTTGTTACAATATTTTTGTTGAAATAAGGTGGCTAGCTGGCAGAAATGTTAGCATGCTGGGCGAAATGCTTAGCAGTATTTTGTTTGTCTTTACATTCAGAGTTCAAATTCCAACAAGGTCGACTTTACTTTTCATCCTTTTGGGGTTGATAAATTAAGTACTAGTTGCATACTGGAGTCGATCTAATCAACTGGCCCCCTCCCCCAAAATTTCGGACCTTGTGCCTAGATTAGAAAAGAATATTTCTGTTGAAATATGTTGCTTTTGTTTCAATCAATTTTGAAAATCCT
Organism: Octopus bimaculoides; assembly: GCF_001194135.2. NCBI lineage: Eukaryota > Metazoa > Mollusca > Cephalopoda > Octopoda > Octopodidae > Octopus > Octopus bimaculoides. Next base: position 10,990,056 of record NC_069002.1, on the reverse strand, counting down.
GAAGAATTTAGTAAAATATCTTTGAAATTGTTCAATTGGTGGTTTGGAACATGGATTTTATTTTTGTATTCTTTCACTTGTTTCAATCTTTTGACTGTGGCCATGCTGGAGCACCGCCTTTAGTCAAGCAAATCAACCCCAGGACTTATTCTTTGTAAGCCTAGTACTTATTCTATCAGTCTCTTTTGCTGAACTGTTAAGTTACAGGGACGTAAACACACCAACATCGGTTGTCAAGCGATGTTGAGGGGACAAACACAGACACATAAACACACACACACACACACATATATATATATATATATACACAGATACAATGGGCTTCTTTCAGTTTCCACCTACCAAATCCACTCACAAGGCTTTGGCCAGCCTGAGGCTATAATAGAATGCACTTGCTCAATGAGCCATGAGTGGAACTGAACCCAGAACCATTTGGTTGGTTAGCAAGCTATTTACCACACAGCCACTCCTGCACCAATTTACATAGAATTTTGATAGAAGTCTTTAATTTAAGAATTTTGCTACCATTTCTCTGCTGAAATTCACTGCATTTTTTTCAGTTAATCTTGAAAATCATTAAGAATTTAGAAAAAATAATTTTATTATCACACTGCTGTTTGGAACATAAATTAAGATAGAATTTTGATTTAGATCACCATAACACTTTTCTTGGCCTGTTTTTTTTTTTTTTTTTTTTTTTGAAAAACACTGCCTTTGTTTGGATTAATTTGGAAAATCATGACAAATTTTGTAACATAAGCCTGTCATTAGTAAACTGGTGTTTGCAACATAAATTAACATTAAATTTTGATGGAAGATTTTAATTCAGACCACTTTAAATTAGGAAGTCTGTAACACACTGCCAGGGACAGTTTCTGTCAGTTTGGCACCAATAAAATTAAAAAGAAAGCTGCTGGTTCTTCTATGAAGATATAAAGCAATACATTACATGTTAGAGGTGCCAAAACTGCCGTCATCATCGTCATCATTATCAAACATCATTTTATGCCCATTTTGTTTTACTGGCTTTCAGCACCAGATTTTCTATGCCCCCCCCCTTTTGCCTTTGTCCTTCCCCTGTTTTCCTCCATGTTTGAACCAATGCAGTCTCCTCTCCTGCACACCATAACATCTTACTTGTTCCACACAGATTTTTTTTTTTTTTTTTTTTTTTTTTTTTTTTTTGCAATTCATTTATTCTCTGTAATTCAAGCACATTAGCATTTTACATCCGACAGAGCATGCTCATTTTATTTCCTGTCAAACCTTTCGTACAACCTAACCACATTTCAATATCGTCATTGCATTCTGTACAAAACCCTCATACAACCTATCTTTCATCTGGAGAAATAATCCCTTTGTTGCCAGCATAGTTATAATTCTTTGAACTTTTTCCACCCTGTTTCTATTCTGCTGGCAATGCTTCCAGAACGCCAACTTCTGCTACGGATTTGTTCAACTAAATAAGAGCGGCTATCAGCTACTCTTAGGGAGCTTTTGAAGCAAATAAAGCGATTCATTTCATGGTTGCTTTTCCTGATATTTACTCCTGTTGCATAAGCAGCATATGAGGTTCTTTTGCTTTGTCAGCCTTGCCTGTAATCCCTCAGCATCTCTTGCATTGCTGCAGATTTATATTAGCGACATGCAAGCACGGCTCTGTGGCTATGATGCCTGCTCTCTAATTATGGAGATTCGGGTTCAGTTCTAAAGTAGGGCACCAGAGATAAGTACCTTTCTACTATGTATCAACCAAAGGTTTGCGAGAGAATTTAGTAGGGCAGACAGAAACTGAAAGAAGCCCACCTTCTATATATATATATATATATATGTATATATATATATATATATATATACGTCTGTACATATATATGTATGTATATAAATGTATATATATATACATATATATATATATATATATACATATATCATCATCATCGTTTTTATATATATATATATACATATATATATATATATATACATATATATA
>NC_069002.1:10984670-10987966 GCF_001194135.2 Octopus bimaculoides | reverse complement strand
TATATATATATATATATATATATATATAACCTTAGTGGAGAACTTTCTAGGTGCAATCCCATGGTCATTCACCACTGAGGAGGGTCTTTACCCTGTTTTTACCCTACATGTATTTATGTATTTATGTACACACACACACATGCATGCAAGCACACCCACCAACACACATATCATCATAATCATCATGTTTAATTGGTTAATATCTGTCGTTCATGCAGGCGTGGGTTGGACAGCCCCATGGGATCTGACAAGCCAGAGCACTAGGTTAAGCTCGAATATCTAATTTGATATGGTTTCTGTAGCTGGATGCTCTTCCTAAAGCTAACCACTTTGCAGAATGTATTGGATGCATTTTTCTGGACATCATCCCTAAGAGTTCACCAAGTAACTCACAAGGTAAGACTCCACGACTGAGAGAGAGTCTAGTGCTGAAGGAGGTAGCTTTGCATCAAATGTTGAGAGGAAGCTTTGCACCAGATGAGATAGAGGGACAGGAACAGGTGTCTTACTGTAGAGAAGGTAGATGGATAACCCAGTCACAACTACAGAGAATTTGAAGATAAACTAATCAGCTGTCTTATAAGTAATGATTTCAAACTTTTGGCATGTGGCCAGCAATTTGTGGGGGTTGAGGGGTGTAAGTCAATTACATCGAGAACAATGTTCAACTAGAACTTATTTTATCGACCTCAAAAGGATAAAAGGTAAAGTCAACTTCAGTGGAATTTGAACTCAGGACATGAAGACGGATGAAATGCCGCTAAGCATTTTGCCCGACATGCTAACAATTCTGCCAGCTCACAGCCTTCAGTTGTCTTATAAGCAATAATACCCAAAGAAGTGTTGTGGAACTTACCGTTTCTTCACTGAGTGTGATAAGGAGTTGTATTCCATGCACCATTTTCTCTGACTTTGGCATCATGAATATTTGCCTGATGAGTTCGTTGATAATGTCTGAATTCCAGAGACGGAAATATCCCAGGCAATATGCTGCCACCCATCTTTTCAGTAAACTGGAACTGTTTAGGGTACCCCGTAGAATGTCTGCAGCCTGAGAGGAAAATAAAATAAGTTTGAGTCATTAAGCAAAATCCATAAATGAACAAACAGTTGAGATGGTTATTAGAAAATGCAAAAGAGGTAGAGGCATGGCTGTGTGGTTAAGAAACTTGCTTTGTAATATTGTGGTTTCAGGTTCAGCTCCACAGTGTGGCACCTTGGGCAAATGTTTTCTATTAAATCTTTAAACTAACCGATGTCTTCTGAAGGAATTTGGTAGATGGAACCTGAAAGAAACTTGTATTTTTTATCTTTTATCTTTTACTTGTTTCAGGCATTAGACAGCGGCCATGCTGGGGCACCAGCTTGAAGCATTTTAGCTGAATGAATTGACCCAGTACTTATTCTTTATATTCCTGGTACTTATTCTATCAGTCTCTCTTGCTGAATTGTTAAGTTATGGGGATGTAAACACACAAACACTGGTTGTCAAGTGGTGGTGGGGACAACCACAGACACAAAAACATACAGACACAGACACATGATGGTTGAGAAAAAGGGCAATTGGAAAAAGAAGGACATCCTTATTATAGCAGTTCCCAATCAAGTATTGAAAACAAGCAACATGGGAAAATATGTGTATTTTGCATGCTTTCAACGAATGTGACAACGAAATCAAGTGCAAATGGCTCCTTTCCCTCAGAACAGGAAAGATTTGGTTACTATTTCTTGCACACCCTGCTACCACATAACAGGTATTTTCGGTCCTTTATTGCAAATAGCTGTTACATGGTAGCAGGACATGCTAGAAATAGCAGCCAAATTTTTGGAGGTGAAATACGTTGAATGCACTAAAAAAAAACCTATGGAAAAAAGCTATTTCATACTGAGATTATGAACGGGTCTTTTACGAAATATTTACCATATTTTTTAAAGTCATTTTCACTTTAATATATATTTAAATATGCCAAAAACAATTTTTGTAATATTCCCTTGAAAATAATCTAAAAAACATTAGAATATTGTCTGCTTAAAGAAAGCTAAAATATAAATCTTGCACAAACAACTTACATTTTTGAAATCACATTCACTTAAAATCATTTCTAAATGATTAAAATATTGTGTTTAACAAAAGCGAAAATAGAAACATTTACTGTAAAAAAAAACTCATATTTTTTCATTGTCATTGTGTCTCATAGAAAAATAAAAGTTTCTTTCCTTTCAGGATGAAGATCATTTTCAGAATATTTTCCCATTATGCACCATTTTGGGTATTTATACCTGAAAACTTCTAATAACTTTAAAACTGTTTGTCTGATTTATGCGAAATTTGTTTTATTCCGTTTGTATTAACATTTCAGGGTAAACTTAGTTCATAGTATTTTCCCATTATGTGCCAGTTTGGCTGGGTAACATTGTAAGCAAGCAAGAAACTGACTCTTCAAACTGACTTTTAATGTATTGTAGATAACAACAACAACAACAATAGAGTACAGTACCAGAAAAAGTTCGCACATTCCCAACAGCAGAAAAGAACACGCAGTGCTGCACACACCCCAGCAACACAGAGGTGTAGGAGGTAATGCAGTAAAAATTTGAACATATGGATAGAGGAAATAGGCATAAAACCCAGTTTAGTACAACTCCAGCAAATAGTGTTATTAGGGACAGCTAAGATACTTAGAAGGGTTCTTGGCGTCTAAGGTTACTTGCTGTAGCCTGATGTTAGGATTTTTTCTTTTCCAACAGTCTAATCTGTTGCGTGAATAATAATAATAATAATAATAATAATAATAATGGTAGTGTGGTGAGCTGGTAGAATTGTTAGCATGAAGGGCAAAATCCTTAGCAACATTTCATCTATCATTACATTCTGGGTTCAAATCCCATCAATGTCGACTTTACCTTTCTTTTCCTTCAGGGCTGATAAAATAAGTACCAGTTGAACACTGGGTCAACGTAATCGACTTGCCTGAAATTGCTGGCCTTGTACCAAATTTTGAAATCAGTAACAACAACAACAACAACAACAATAATAATAATAATAATAATAATAATAATAATAAAGGGAGGGAGGGACTCTTAAATTATTTCATTGAACAAAAGGAAAAAAGAAATCAAAGAAAAATCTAATTCTTAGAAAATCTGCCAAAAATTTAAGAAAATCCGAGAAAATTTAAGAAAATCGCAAAAAAATCATCAAAAAGCAAAATTTGAAAATAATCAGAGGAAATCAAAGGAAAATTCAGCACTTCTTCATTTTAGCATAGATTATTTTGAACACCGTTTTTTATTAT
>NC_069002.1:10978642-10984483 GCF_001194135.2 Octopus bimaculoides | reverse complement strand
ATGATTTAAAATAATTTTTTTTACTCTAACATTTTTTTAAAATCAGAAATTTACTATGGTTAGAGGATTTGTAGTTGTACTATGTTTTTGTTTCGTTTTTGCATATTAAATATATTTTATTTGTATTTGTAGTGTAAAACTATATTCTGTTTGCACTTGTAATTATGTTTCCATCTTTAAATAACTTGAAAAAAAAAAAAAAATATCACAGCAGCATTCAGAAAGGGAAGCAACAAATGCTTTCAGATGAAAAGCAAAATGTATTTATATATTTCAAATAGTAACAAAATATATTTGCATAAAAGGAAGACTTCAGCTCTAAATCCTTTTTGTAATCTATTTCTGATTTTAAAAATTGTAATTAACAAAAAAATATATATATATTTATTAGCTTATTTACATACATTTTTATTTAGTTTTACAAATTCTAAATCTCTGATGTTTAAAACATATAAATCTCAATACACTGTTTATTTTTAAAAAGACTTAATAAAAAATAATTGGAAGATGTTACATAAAAAAAAAACATGTGAAAATGAAAAGTCCTAAAAAAGACAACTTAACCAACTAAGAACATCTTAAGTCTTCTGTGAATTTTTTTTTTCTAAATCAAACAAATTTCTTAAATTAATCTAAATAAATAGCCTCTTATCTTTTACTTGCTTCAACCACAGGACTGTGACCATGCTACAGCACTACCTTAAAAAGTTTAGTTGAACAAACTGACACCAGAACTATCTTTTACATCTGGCATTTAGTTATTCTACCATTCTTTTTTGCCAAAGTTTATGGAGACATAAACAAACCAACACAGGTATTTAAGTGGAAGGAGAAACAACCATAAACACAAAGCACAATACAAATATAAATATATATATGTTACAAGTGTAACACAAATATACATATACATGCATATATGTTACAACTGTAACATCCAACGTATATTTTTACCTTTAATTTCATTCTCTTATTTCCCTTTATACTTCCTATAGCCATCCTTTTCCAAAATAACTCCTTATATTGAACTCTACTATTTCCCTCTAGTTAACTCTCTCATATCTCTGATGATGGGATATCCCTAATATCCTAGAAACAGCTGCAGAACTACCTTTCTCTATATAAATGTCCTATAAATTCCACACAGCCTTGGTTTTGTTGTCTCATTCTATTTAACGTATATGTGTATGTATATGTGTGTGCATGTGTATGTGTATATATATATATATATATATATATATATATGAAAATGAAAAAAAAGGCAGAATGCTAAACTGGAAGCATATTTTAATAAAGATTTCTAACTGGTTTTCATTGCGAAAGCAAATTATCAAGAAGAAGGAGAATGAAAATGTTTTTTACAAAGAAGTACAAAATGAAGAAAATAATATATAAAAAAATAAATATACCCATACATTATATTGTCTTTGAGCTTTTGAAGTTCAATAGTAGTTCATGTATATAATGGTAGGAAAAATAAGGATGCATGAGAGTTGAGAGTTTTGTTAGGTTTAAAAAAAGGGTTAAAAGTTTGTGTTAAGCAGGAAACGTGGTGTCAAAACAGGAAGTGTGTGTAAGGGGAGACAAATGTTTTTAGTTGGAGTTATGAACTCTTTTTCAACTGGCTTTTTAGATAAGGTATGGGTTTTTGTTTTATTTCCCTTAGTGTTTTGATGCCTATTTTCTTCACTGGTTTATTTCCATCATCTATAAGTGGGGTAGGATAATGTCTCTTGGCTAGTGTTCTTCTGAAGTTTTGAAGTCGAAGGTCCCAAGTATTTGTGTCAGACACTATTGTGCAAATCCTTTTTGATAAATTAAAAGGAATATTTCTTTTGATGTGTTTTAGGTGGTATCAACTAAACAGAAGATATTGCCTTGAGTCTATATTGGTTTATGATAGATATCAGCTTCAATTTTGGTGCTGACATTTTTTTTTATCAAAATATCTAGGAATGGAAGTTGTTCTTTGCTGTACTCCATTGTAAACTGAATATCTGGAGTTATATAATTTAGTATTGATTTAAATTCAAAGAGTTTATCAACTGTCTCATTCCAAATGACAAAGCAGTCATCCAGATATCCTTTCCAGTCCTCTCTCATATAATGGTAAAATGGGTATCCATATTTTTGTGGTGATACTTCATATAAGGTTAATTCTAAATATCCCATTATTAGGTTCAGAAGAGATGGGGGTGCTTTAGTTCCCATCGCAATTCCACACTTTTGTCAATAGTGGGTGTCAGCAAATAGAAACTAACTGTTCTAGAGAATAAATTTTAAAGTATATATCATCATATATATATATAATGTTATAATAAAAACCACAAATCTTATCAAATACAGCTACCCAGAGTTTCCTGATCGAAATAATTTATTTTACCATTTTTCAAGCTGTGAACAAGACCACTTGTCAGTTGTCTTTTGAGCAGATGTTCACAGCTTGAAAAATGGTAAAATAAATTATTTTGACCAGGAAACCCTGGGTAGCTGTATTTTAACATTTGTGGTTTTCGTTATAACATTATCTTTAGTCTCTTAGCTGACTGACTGCATTTCTACAATAATAGTCTTTGGTCGACTAAAGCTTTATCAGTGGATTTGGTAGACAGAAAATACTCAGATGCATCTCTCATGTATGGCTATGTGTCTCTGTGTGTGTGTGTGTGTGTATGTGTGTACATATGTATGTATACTCTTTTTACTTGTTTCAGTCATTTGACTGTGGCCATGCTGGGACACCGCCTTTGTCGAACAAATCGACCCCAGGACTTATTCTTTAGAAGCCTAGTACTTATTCTATTGGTCTCTTTTTTGCCGAACCGCTAAGTTACGGGGACATAAACACACCAGCATCGGTTGTCAAGCAATGTTGGGGGGACAAACACAGACACACAAACACATACACACATACATATATATATATATATATATATATACATATATACGACGGGCTTCTTTCAGTTTCTGTCTACCAAATCCACTCACAAGATACCACGCAGTGAGACTGAACCCGGGACCATGTGGTTGGGAAGCAAACTACTTACCACACAGCCACTCCTATGCCTAAATGCATGTTTTTGTATCCAACACCTTACTGCTTCCAACACAATCTGTGTTGGTTTGTTTGTATCCCCATAACATAGCAGTGTGGCAAAATAGATGAAACTTACAAGAAAATTAAATAAAAAAATAAGTACTGGAGTAAATTTGTCTGACAAAAACCATTCAAGGCATTGCCCCAGTATGACCACAGTCCAGTGGATGAAACAGGTAAAAGATAAATTGGAAATAGGCGTAGCTTTGTGGTAAGAAGCTTGCTTCCCAGTCACATGGTTCCAGGTTTAGCCCTACTCTATAGCACCTTAGGCAAAGCCTTGTGAGTGGATTTGGTAGACGGAAACCAAAAGAAAGCCGCCATATATGTGTGTGTGTTTCTGTCTATGTTTGTCCCCACCAGCATCGCTTGATAGCCGATACTGGTGAGTTTACATCCCCGTAACTTAGTGGTTCAGCAAAAGAGACCAATACAGTAAGTACTAGACTTACAAAGAATAAGTCCTGTGGTTGATTTCTTCAACTAAAAAAAACCCTTTAAGGCGGTGCTCCAGCATGGCAGCAGTCAAATGACTGAAACAAGTAAAAGATGAAAAGAATAAATACAAGGAAAATATTTGAGAAGAAAAAGTCTACATAGAAAAAAAAAAAAAAGAATTGAAAATGAATATAAAAAAAAAAGAATAAATAATTGACAGCATGAGATTACGTTGGAATGGTAAGCCAAAATAAAAGAACTCTTATTGCATCTGTAAATTACAGTCTTTGAAACAGAACGACATGCTTGTGCATGGTATTGCATTTATTAATGCCTTGGAAAACCATTCTTAAAAGGAGGAAGCAAGTGGAGTGAAGAGCATGTTTGGTTTTTCTGTCTTTTATGGTAAAGTGCCTGTTCCTCATCAGGTGATTTGTGGACAGGAATATCAGTTTGTAATAAAGGCTGAATTTGAACTCTCAAATCAACAAATCACACTGGCTTTTAATGTTTTTATTCATTATGTATGCATACACAATATCTGTCTATTTTTCTACCTATCTATCTATCTACCTATCTAGCTATTCATCTATCTATCTCTTGATATATCTATCTATCTTTCTATGTCTATATATATATATATATATATATATATATATATATATTTGTCTGTCTGTTTATCTGCTATTCTATCTGTCAGTCAGTCTGTCTGTCTGTCAGTCTGTCTGTCTCTCTGTTTGTCTATCTACCTATTTATCTGCCTAACTATGTGTCTGTCTATCTATCTATCCATCTACCTATTTAATAATACGAGAAAAGAATAAAAGGATAATATTTATGTACAAAACTAAACGGTAAAGATCCCCTTCAGTCATGCATGACCATGGGATTGCCCCTAGAAATTTCCCCTCCAAGGCACAAGTCCAGGCAAGGATGTTTTATGGAAGACCAGCTGTCGCCCATGCATACCAGCCCCTCCTCTCCACGCCACCAATGTTATCCGAGGAAAAGGCAAAGGGGCCGATACAGCTTGGAACCCGTGATGTCACAACTCATTTCTACAGCTGAGTGAACTGGAGCAACGTGAAATAAAGTGTCTTGCTCAAAAACGCAAAATACAGCCAGGTCGCTTGGTCCAGGAATCAAACTCACTACCTCATGATTGTGAGCCCAACACTCCAACCACTGAGCCATGCGCCATCACTAATATTTATGTATATACACATATAATCCACAAAAGCACGCATGGGTCGACTTTGCCTTTAATCCTTTTGGGTCAATGAAATAGTATCAGTTTAGCACTGGGGGGGGGGGGCAATGTGATTGCCTTACCCCCACCCTTGAAATTGCTGGCCTTGTGCCTAATTTTAAAATTATTATTAGTGAATCTGCTGATGGCGGTGTGGTGGTAGTGATGGTAACATCAGTAATGGTGGCTGTAGTAGTAGTAGTTGCTGTTAGTGGTTGTGGATATAATTATGATGTGATACTGAAGCTGGTGGAGGCTGGGTAGTAGTAGTAGTAGTAGTAGTGTTGGTAGCAGTGCAGGTGGTGATGGTTGTGGTGGTAGTAGTAGTAGTAATAGTAGTAGTAGTAGTAAACGTATTTTCTATAATTACTACATTGCCATATAAATTCATTTCAGAAACAGAAATTCAAATACATTTGCACTGGATGGGTGGGGAGGGGGGGTTGGAGAGTGTAGCAGAGTTGGTTGTGATTAGGATGAAGGTATTAGTAATAATGACGATGGTGGTGGTGGTGTTGGTGGTGACGATGATGATAGAGATGATAATGATGATAGAGATGATGATGGTGGTGATGACGGTGGTGGCGGCAATGGCAGTGGTGGTGGTGGTGGTAGTGGTTGTGATGTTGGGGAAGGTGATAATGATAGTAGCCTTAGTAATGAAGAAAATTTAGCAAAAAAATTAGGAAAATAACAGCTAAGAAAAAAAAAAAAAAAAAAAAACAACTTACAAATTTAAAACAAATAAAAGACATGAAAAACCACAGCAAAAAATCATAGAAAGAAGAGTGCAATCGGCAGCATAACATCGCATAGCAGCACCCTCTGTGATTACGTGAATTCATTATTACTTAAAAAGGCGAAAATTAAGATCCCTTATACGAGAATATTCAGGTTTGGAATTGAGTTTCAATTTAGCATAGTGTATACGTGTGTGTATGTGTATGTATGCATGTATATATATATGTGTGTGTGTGTATATATAAATACGTCTGTGTGTGTGTATATATAAATACGTCTGTGTGTGTGTATATATATATATATATATATATATATATAT
>NC_069002.1:10977565-10978632 GCF_001194135.2 Octopus bimaculoides | reverse complement strand
ATATATATATATATATATATATATATGCACACACATGCATACGTGTGTGTGCATGTCTGTGCATGTATATATGCATGTATGTATGGGTAGACAGATGAATGCACGCGTACATGTATGTATGTATATGTATGGTATATATATATTTATGCATATATGAGTATATATGTATACATACATATATTTCATCATCATCATCATATTCATACAGATAGATAGATATAGATATATATGTATGTATGTATGTATGTAAGTATGCACACACACACACATATATATATATATATATATATATATATATACAAGTGTGCATGTATGCTTGTGGATATGTATATATGCATGTGTGTGTGTGTGTGCTAGCGTGTGATGTATGCAAGTGCATTTGTGTGGGTGTACAACTGAACAAAAATTAAGGCTAGAAAGAGAAAGGGTTGGGGGAAGAGGAAAGAAAAGAAGAATGAAAGAAGAAGAGAAAGAAACGACATGAAAACACAAAACTGAAGAAGTTAAAAAGCAACAACAACAACAACAGTCAAAGCAACAACAACAACAACAACAACAGCAGCAATCAAAGAACATTTTTTGAAATGCCAGAAACCCACTCCAAATCGCTCAAAGAACTTCCACTCAGCTCTTGAAGCCTTGTTTTGCTTCCAAGAGTTTTCGGCAAAGTCATCCTTTTTTTTTGACTGTCATTAAATCATGGCATTTTTTTAAGAATTAAAAACATCCTTTTCTGTCTTTTGTCTCCCACCCACCACTACCACCACCACCACCATTACCACCAGCATTTACTGCCTGACACTTCATCATAAAACTTCCCCCACCAGGAAAATTATGTATATGCATACAGCTATGCATAAGTATTTCAGTATGAATGTATGCATATGTATATAGATATACATATATATATAAGCTTGAAACACTGTGTATAAAGCTTGAAACACATGTACCGCGGAATCCTTTGTGCTCTGTTTTAATTTTACGTTTTTAATTTATACACACACTCATATATATATATATATATTATGGCATTTATATATATATATATATATATATATATATATATA
>NC_069002.1:10968470-10977555 GCF_001194135.2 Octopus bimaculoides | reverse complement strand
ATATATATATATATATATATATATATATATGTATACATGTATATATATGTTTGTATATGTGTGTAGATGCAGCAACCATGTCCCTTAAATTAATGTCATATCATAAAACGAAATGAAGGTCATATTGAAAAATGTTAATCCTATATATGGAGCTGAAACCAACAGTAACACCGTCCTCTACAGGACCACCATATTCAGTTCGCAAATACCCACACACACATATATATATATATATATGTATATGCATATGTATGTATGCATATATATGCATATTTTTACTATAATTGGAATATAAATATTATCTTCTGGTCTTAATACTGCCTCTGTTGCTAATTATGAATTTATCTACATATCATGTATATGTGTGTGTATAGATACATATGTGTATGTATGTATATATATATATATATATACACACACACACACATATGTATCTATATATCTATATATATATCATGTATATATGTGTGTATATATATATACATATATATATATATATATACATAGTTATGTGCTTGTCTGCATATGCATATACATGTAAATAGATGATTGTCATGGCTTAGAACACTTTTGATCATAAATCTGCTCAATCAAAGCTAACCTGGGGCTAAACAGAAACAACAACAACAACAACAACATCACCTCCAGTTTCACCTACAACACCAACGCCATCAACACCAGCACTACCATCTGTACTAATCATAGTTTTTAATGCATATGTATGCGCACATTAATGCGCCTGCATGCATACACATAATTTGCACATGTAAATGTGCACAAATGGAGAAATGAAAGCAGAATGACGAAAGAAAGAAAGAAAGGAAGAAAGAAAGAAAGGAAGGAGGGAAGGAAGAAAGAAATGAGACCTAAGGCAAGAAGTAGAGGGGGAATTGGGTGAACCAGTTTGTGAAGTAGGGTTTTAGTTTGTTTTTTTTTTCTAAAAGAAAGGAGAGTTATTCTAATAAAGAGCAAAATGAAAATGAAATATGGTATGAGAGGAGATGTAGTGAGAAAAAATGGTTTTCGAATTAGTGATGATGATAATAATAATAATAACCATAATAATAATAATAATAATAATTTTTTTTTTTTTTCCTATTGCTCACAAGGGGCTAAACATAGACGGGACAAACATGCGTAACTGGTACTTAATTTATCGACCCCGAAAGGATGAAAGGCAAAGTCGACCACGGTGGAATTTGAACTCAGAACATAACGGCAGACGAAATACCGCTAAGCATTTCGCCCAGCGTGCTAACATTTGACCCAGCGTGCTAACATTTCGCCCGTAAGGTTTCAAATAATAATAACAATAATAATAATTTATTTCTTTATTGCCCTTAGGGGGTTAAATATAGAGGGGACAAACAAGGAGAGACAAAGGGGATTAAGTTGATTACATCGACCCCAGTGAATAACTGGTACTTATTTAATCAACCCCGAAGGATGAAAGACACACACACACACACACACACACACACACACACACATACATATTTTCATGTACATATATATATATATGATGGGCTTCTTTCAGTTTCTGCAACTAAATCCATTCACAAGACTTTGGTCAGCTCATGGCTGTAGTAGAAGACACTCACCCACCTTTGGTGCCACACAGTGGGACTGAACCCAAGAGCACAGAGTTGGAAAACAAATTTCTTACCACATAACCTCACCTGAATGCATACACACCAATAATATGCAGATATATTAGACATGTCATGATTAACTAATAAGCTATTCAACAGACACAGACAAATGGTAGAATAACTTAAAAGAAAAAAAAAATGGTGCTAACACATTTAACTGGATGTTAACGTTGACTTGTTTCAGCTATATATCAACTGTCATCTCAAGTTGTATGTTGAAGATGATGATAAACAGCAACAGACAGCAAACGGATTTACTTAGAGGAATTGCTTGGAGATTTGGATTAGCAGAATGCGCCAACGCAACCTTGATGAGAGGAAAATTAAGAACGCTCATGTCTTGTTTGATAAAGAAACCGAGATAAGAGAGTTAGTTCCAACACAGGCTTACAAAATTCTTGGAAATCAATGAATTAACTGCGTACGCCAAACACATATGCACACGCATATGCGCATATATGCACACACATAGATATGCATGCAAATGAAAGACAAGACAAGAAAGAATATTATAGACGTGCGGGATTAATACTTAAAACAGATCTAAATACAGGAAATAAGTTAGCATGCATTGATATTCTATCAGTTTCCAGTAATAAGTCATAGTTATAATATTCTCAATGGAACTAACTGGAATTAGTGAATTAGCAAGACTTCACTGGTGCAAAATGAACGTGCGTGACTAGACAAGAAAACTAGAGAAATAATTACTGAATTTATAATACACCATCAAAACTTCAACTCAGAATTATTATATTTACCATGAATATAATGAGGGAGGGACTTTCCTAACTAAAAATTGTTTTGAAATATCAACTGTTGTACTAAGAAAAGAGGAAGGGTTACAAACATGAAGTTTTGAGTTCTGTCACTTTATGCAACACCTTGGGCAAGTGTTTTCTATTATAATCTTCGGCCAATGAAAAATTTGTCAGGGAATTTGGCAGACATATGTGGATCAAAACAGTCTGATTCAAATTCGTTGGTACTCTTGAGTTTCAAGTGTGATGCTAGTCAAACAAAACTATCCGATGAACGGGAACATGAAACTCTGAGTAACAGTCTTTTGTTATATATCTGCTGCTTCTAAATAAAGCATATTACTCTACCTCTGGTATTTTAGTACTCTTTTTTCCACCTTGTTGCACATTTATGTGCTTACTCCAGTATATATATATATATATATATATATATATATATATATATATATATATATATATATATATATATATATACCTATCTATATATATATGTATATACCTATCTATATATATATGTATATACCTATCTATATGTATATATCTGTATATATAAATGTGTGAACAGACACATACATATCTATTGTAGTGTCTTTAAATAAAGTCACTTTCTATTTTCTCTTTTTCTCTCTCCCCCTTTTTCTCTCTCTCCCTCTCTCTATTCACATACACACATATATAATACAAAAATGTCACTTTTTTATAAAAATGCTTGCATAAATGCCCCTCAGAAAAAGGAACAACTGCTTAATCAGAACAGGACATAAACACATAAACACAAACACGCACAGACACACAGAGGAACACACAAACACACACACACACACGTACATACAGATGCCTACACACCCAACCAACTTTTTCATCCTTTTGTTCTCCTTGGTGTCCAAACTGACCCCCAGGCTAAACTAAAAGGTCGCTTCCTTTCTCAACGGCATTGACTTTAGCATTCTCACCACCACCACCATCACCACCACCACCACAACCATTACAACATACAGTATTCATCAAATTCACTGCAGGGTTGGATAATGTCACTATCGCCTGGCTACTCATCCATCTCCCACCCCCACCTCATCTACTTTCCTCATCAAGTGGTACTTAAAATAAATGGTTGAGGAGATTTTGGTTGGTTCTGAGAGGCAAAGCACCATTCCCAGTTCTTTGAATCTTGTCCGCTATACTAAATCCGTTTCGGTAATGCCACAAGACAAAGTAGTAAAAACAACTTCCTTGCTCCTCCCTGCCAACAATAAAATATGATAAATCGATCTTCACAGTTTTTATGCCAATGGTAATAATTCTTTCTAGCTCTGATACAAGACTAGCAATTTTTCTTAAGGAGCAGAGGACGAATCTAATACATCGACACCCAGTACTCAACTGGTACTTATTTTATCGACCCTGAAAGGATGAAAGGCAAAGCTGACCTCAGCGGAATTTGAACTCAATGTAGGAATTCAGATTTAACATGTATTTTACTGCAACAAACAAATCAACAAGACTTTCTCCCATCTGTCACCAGTTTCATACCTTTTGTTGCAGTTCTTTACCAGGCACCATTTCTTGTATTCGTTTGTGGTATTCTGGGGTCATTAGGACATGCAAGTTCGTTTTGAGGTCCCTTAACCACAGGTCATCTTCCCTTAACCCTTTAGCATTTAAGCCAACCATATCCAATCCAAATGTTCTACGTTTTTCATGTTCAAACTGGCCAGATTTGGCCTCTCATACCTATCATACATTATCATTCCAAAACTAAAACAATCACATCATTGAAATTTAGATTTGCCTTTCATGTTTCAGGGTTGATAAAACAATAACCAGTTGAGCACTGGAGTCAATCTAATTGATTTACCTCCTTCAATTGCTGGCTTGGCTAGTGCCAAAATTTGAAGCCAAAATCCAAGGCGGTGTTCCAGAATGGCCACAGTATAATGACTGAAACAAGTAAAAGAATAAAGACTTTATCTGCTATCATTACCAATCTGTAGTAACACACCTTCGTTGCATGACGAGGAAGAAATGATGACAGGGAAAAATATGAAAGGAGAAACAAGTCACAAAAATCATACAATACAAAACAATGAAAACAGGCAAAGAAGAAGAAATTCTACTCAACGAAAGCAAAATCCTTTCCTGGGAAAACAACAAATAAGATGCAGAGAAGAAAGATGAATAAAGAATAACCATTCTCTAAAAATCAAACAAACTGTTAAGAGACAAAATTATGCATCTCTAATGTCGCGGACTTTTGGAAAAAGTTGTAACAACACCTAAACAATCAAGTTCAGAACATAAACTACATGCAAAAGATAGATTGCTCATAAAATTAAAATTAAGACATTATATTGAACTTCAAAGAGAATATCCTCAAGATGTTTATGTGTTTCATCAACAAATAATGTTTAGTGGTGCATTCAGTTATATTCAAACATAATTTGACAAATGGTTAAGTGAACAAAGCTGTGAAATGCCTTAGTACCACCGAACCAGTAATCTTTTGTGTTTTAGTTATTAGATTATCTTGTTTTAGAATATCTTGTTTTAATTATTTTATTGTTTCATATTTCCTAATTATTTTATTGCTTCATACTTTTTAATTATTTCTGTACAAAGAGGTGTGTGCATGTATGCATGAACATGTGTGGATGTGTGTATATGTGTGTGCCTTTTGCCTTTTTAAAATCGTTATTATGTGTGTGGGTTGAAAAGTTCATAGGCTGACTATGAAGGAGTGATGCTAGAGTGGTGAAATCTTGCATGCTTTAATTTCAACCCTTCTTATTAATAACTACATTATTTCTTTCCAGATAAACTCATATCTGACTTTTCAAAGAAGCCTTCAGAAGTTACTAGTAGGGACCTCTCTTATAAATGGAGAAAATTTGACATCACAATGTTATCAAGCACCTGCAGAAAAAGAACACAAGGACATTGATGCTGACATGGTAGCTACATTAGATGATGCTCCAGCTTTATCCAGGGAAAGGCAAAAACTGACACAACTTGGCACCAGTGACATTGCCACTCATTTCTACAGCCGAGTGAACTTGAGTAACAGAAATAAAATGTATTGCTCAAGAACACAACACACAGCCCAATCCAGGAATTGAACTCATTACTTCATGATTGTGAGCCTGACACTCTAACCACTGAGCCCTGTGACACATGTTTTATTTTGTACATAGATGTAGGGGTCTCCTTGTTTTGGCATTGCATGATTGAGATACACAAGTGTAACAGACATACAGGCAGTATCATTCGTTTCCAATATTCTGTAGAAACAAAGCAGCGAGCTGGCAGAATGGTTAGCACGCCGGGCAAAATGCTTAGCAGTATTTCGCCTGTCTTTACATTCTGAGTTCAAATTTCGCCGAGGTCGACTTTGTCTTCCATCCTTTCGAGGTCAATAAATTAAGTACCAGTTGCATACTGAGGTGGATCTAATCGACTGGGCCCTACCCCCAAAATTTCAGGCCTTGTGCCCCGAGTAGAAAAGAATATTCTGTGAAAACATGTCTAGCTATGGGAGAAATATTACCTTGAAATATTACCTTGAAAGGCGTTGAGCTGGCAGAAACATTAGCACGCCAGGCGAAATGCTTAACAGTATTTCGTCTGCTGTTACGTTCTGAGTTCAAATTCCGCCGAGGTTGACTTTGCCTTTCATCCCTTTCGGGGTTGATAAATTAAGTACCAGATACACACTGGGGTCGATGTAATCGACTTAATCCCTTTGTCTGTCCTTGTTTGTCCCCTCTATGTTTAGCCCCTTGTGGGCAATAAAGAAATAAGAAATATTACCTTGATTGGGAAAAAAAAAGGTGGAGGTGGAGGGGGCGGGTTGGCGACAGGAAGGGCATTCAGCTAAAGAACATTTGTCTCAATAAATTCTAATCTACCCAGAACACGGAAAGACAGACATGAAATGATGATGACGATGATGGTGATGGTGATTTATCAGCCATCTTGTACGGGCATGTTGTACTGTGTTGTTTCGTCATTTGTCACAACCATTATGCCAAACGCAGCAGTAAGGAATTATTGCAAAAGTATTTTAGAAATTGGAACTGGCAAATCACACCAGGTGCACAGAACCAGCCTCTGGCATTTCAGTTCACTCAGATTAAAAATATATATATATACTCTTTACGCATTCAAGTATTTGTTATCAAGCACACACACACACACACACATACAAACAACATATACACACAAACATATACTCAATCACACATATATACATACACCTACGCATACATATGCTTTTATTCAGAGGCATGCATACACTTATATAAATGCATAGATACATATATGCACACACATACATACATGTATATGAATATGTGTGTGTGTGTGTGTGTGTATGGGTGTAGTGTGTATGCATGTGTGTGTGCAAGCGTGTATACACTTATCATCATCACCATCATCACTGTCCTCCTCACCATCATCATCATCATCATCATTATTATCTTAACATCTCCTTTTCCACCTATCCATGCTTGCATAAGTCAGATGGAATTCATAGAGATAGATTTTCTACAGCTGGGATGCCCTTCCTTTCACCAACCTTTACCTGTTTCCAAGTAAGATAATATTCCTCCATGGCTAGGCATGATGTACGATGGTAGTGCACGTTTATAACTATCATGTGAGCATACAGACACACACACATGTGCACACACACAGCTACATCCACAGATATATACAAGGTGGTATCAAAAGGTTCCTGGTCTAGTTCTGTAGTGCACTAACAGGTGGCAGCACATGGTTGTGTGCTCAGGGAAAGCTAGCTGTGACTTTCATGAAGCAGTGTGCCAAGCGACACCTCTGTGCTTACTTCGCAAACTGTTGAATTTGAGCATTTGTGATAACGTGGTTTTTGTATAGTCTGTGATCTTTGTCAGGGACAGGAAGTTGGAACAAAGAGCCAACATGAAATTTTATGTCAAACTTGGGAAGTCTGCTACAGAGATATTGAGCATGCTTTGGCAACCTTACAGCAATGAGGTAATGGGTCGTATGCATGCTTTTGAGTGACACAGACACTGTGAATGGCTTGTCAGAGCCGCTGCTCAATCAAGATCATGCTTATTGTTTTTGAGACATCCGTAGTATTGTGCTTCAAGAATTCATCCCCCAGAGCCAAACTGTCAATTGCAAGTCCTACTGTGACATTTTGAAGCATTTCAGAGAGGACATTTAGCAAAAGCGACCGAATCTGTGGAGCATGAAGAACTGAATTCTTCACAACAACAATGCACACTGTCAATGATCTCTCTTCACTTGTGGGTTTCTTTACCAAAAGCACCCCGGCATCACTTCTGCACCCACCCTATTTGCTAGATTTAACACTTGAGATGTCCATACTGGAGCTTCTGGTGTGAATGGCAAGCAGTACAGCATTATCCATTCCAAATTTCTGGCAGAGTGAATTATGGTATGGTGCTGTTTTTGTCATAGATGGTGCCCAACTGACCCTACTATACTGTGTAGGCGATAAAATCAAACACAAACATTGTGCATGTGTGAAATAAAAAATATAAAATGGTGACAATTTACCAATCGCACCCTGTATATAAGTTTATATATATATATATATATATATATATATATATATATACAAGTATGTTCGTATGCATGTATGTATAACTTTCTGCATTTTTCTGTCTATATCTGATGTGAATAATAAATAATTCACCCTATTCCAAACCATAAACACACTGGCACATGTATACGTGTGCAAGCGCATGCACGCACACACATACACACACAATCACAAATATATAATTGATTTCTAATTAAACTACACTCCCTGTACGTTTCAATTAAATTCTGAAGCAATCGTGAATCTAGACTGACTTTAAAAGACAAACAAAATTTCTTTTTTTCTTGTTTCTCATACATTAAATGGCGGTTTGAAGAAAAGAAAACATTTTTAGATAAATCTATAAGCAAGTATTTTTTCTCAAAGCTACCTCTAATTACAGGTAGGTAAATTAAAATCTGAAATAAAATTATATAAAAATGAAATTATTTGAATTTTGTTTGAATATAACCATATAAAATGAATAATAGGATGTATTGGTAACACATTGTTATGCAATATGTGCTATATTATATAATATCACAACAATTGTTGCGTAACTTAAAAACATGTTATATATTGTTATATATTTTATTTAAGTTACAAAACAATTTGTCGTAATATTAGAATTTTGTTACTGTTAAATAAAATTTCATAAACTATTTCTCTGTCGTTTATGACTTTATTACATTCTCTCGTATTGTACTATGTATTCTATATGCTTTGTAGACTGATATGTTATAAAGCTTTTATTTATGAGTACTACCAGATTACTTGAATCCATATATTGTAACTAAGATATTGTTGTTGTTGTTGGCACTCCGTCGCTTACGACGACGAGGGTTCCAGTTGATCCGATCAACGGAACAGCCTGCTCGTGAAATTAACATGCAAGTGGCTGAGCACTCCACAGACACGTGTACCCTTAACATAGTTCTCGGGGATATTCAGCATGACACAGTGTGACAAGGCTGACCCTTTGAATTACAGGCACAACAGAAACAGGAAGTAAGAGTGAGAGAAAGTTGTAGTGAAAGGGTACAGCAGGGTTCGCCACCATCCCCTGCCGGAGCCTCGCGGGGCTT
>NC_069002.1:10965780-10967658 GCF_001194135.2 Octopus bimaculoides | reverse complement strand
GTGTGTGTGTGTGTGTGTGTGTGTGTGAGTGTGTGTGTGTGTTTAGCTGCACTGACCAGCTTGTGTGAATTCTGCCCACAATTCTTTTACCACCGACTTAGCCTCCAAACTCACATTCGGCACAAACATCTGCTGAGGAGACAGGATGGAGACTGATGAACCCAACGCTCAGATACACCCAATCCCTTATCTCGTCGCCAATGTGGAAACTAGGGATAGATGAGTGGTTGGTGGGAGCTGTATGACCAATGCACAGGGACGCTACCAGTAAAGTGAGGGTCAGCAACGAGTGCAGTAAAGAATTCAAAGTGCAAGTAGGGGTTCACTAAGGATTGGTTCTCAGCCCCATCTTGTTCATCATGGTCCTCCAGGCAATAGCAGAGGAATTTAAAACAGGCTGCTCCTGGGAGCTCCTCTATGCTGAAGACTTTCTTCTTATAGCTGAATCACTACCAAAACCAGAGAAGTTTCAGGTATGGAAGCAAGGTCTAGAATCAAAGGGCCTTAGAGTTAACCTAGCATGAACCAAAGTCTTAGTAAGTAGGGGTGACACGTCGTGCGGGTGACATGTAAAAGCATCTACTACACTCTCGGAGTGGTTGGCGTTAGGAAGGGCATCCAGCTGTAGAAACTCTGCCAGATCAGATTGGAGACTGGTGTAGCCATCTGGTTCACCAGTCCTCAGTCAAATCGTCCAACCCATGCTAGCATGGAATGCGGACGTTAAACGACGATGATGATGATGATGATGATGATGATGATGATGAAGAAGGCAG
Source organism: Octopus bimaculoides (assembly GCF_001194135.2). Lineage (NCBI taxonomy): Eukaryota > Metazoa > Mollusca > Cephalopoda > Octopoda > Octopodidae > Octopus > Octopus bimaculoides. The sequence goes on along the minus strand of NC_069002.1, from coordinate 10,966,882 downwards.
ACAAATCACAAATCACTTCAGATAGATAGCCCTGTTCGATCTGTAGAAAAGGCTTAGGTAGAAACTCCATAATATGTTCCCGGTGTAAGCTATGGACACATGAGAGATGCAGCAATATCAGAAAAAGGTTAACAGGGGAAATAGCTTTTGTTTGTGGAAGATGCACAGGTACAATAAACATCAAAAATGTACAAAAAATAGACTCCATCAACTGCCAGGGGGGTAAGCTAGAGGTAGTAGATAGCTTCCGTTATCTAGGTGACCAAGTTAGTAGTGAAGCTGGTTGCTCTGAGAGCATAGCTGTCGGAATAAGAATAGGCTGGGCAAAGTTCAGAGAGCTAGTGGTGGTGGTGGTGGTGGTGATGGAGGTGTTTTTGGTGGTGGTAGCTGAGCTTGTGATGGTGGTAGTGTGGATGTGGTGATCATGATTGTCATCGTGGTGGTGGTGTTGGCGGTGGTTGTTGTGGTTGTGGTGGCAATGGTTGTGCTGACATTGATGGTAGTGGTGGTGGGGGCACCGATGGTGGTGGTGGTGGTGATGGTGATGATGATGATGACGGCAGTGTTGGTGGTGGTAGTGGTGTTGGTGATGAAGGTAGTGCTGGTGGTGGCGGTGGTGGTGGTGTATAATGGTGATGCTGGTCACATTTATGATGATGATGATGATGATGGTGACAATAAATGCGTGGGGGGTAGGTATGTTGTTTTTGTTGTTGTTGTTGTTGTTGTTGGTGTTGTTGTTGGTGGTGGTGGCAGTGTCTGAAGAGGTGGAGTAATATGATGATGAGGAGAACACTGAGACTGTGTCGGCTGGAACAGAGACGGCAAAGTTAAAGTAAGAGATATTAAAAGATCACAGCAGGTCTTTTCCGTGAAAACTTGGCAAAAATACACGAAGGCATTCCTCTTCTTGGAAGAGCAAGAAAGAGAGGAGGGACAGGGACAGAGGGACAGAGGGAGACAGAAAGAGAGGCAGAGAGGGAGGGGGAGAGAGGGAGGGGGAGAGAGAGAGTGACAGAAAGCAAGAGAGAAAGAGAGAGGAACACAGAGAGAGACGTTGTGTATATATATATATATATGTATATATATATACATACACATA
>NC_069002.1:10959459-10964349 GCF_001194135.2 Octopus bimaculoides | reverse complement strand
CCTGGAACTATTTGGTTGGCAAGCAAGCTACTTACCACACAGCCACTCCTGCACACACACACACACACACACACACACATATATATATATATATATATATATATATATATATATATATACACACACACATACATATCCACCTACCTATTTACCTAATTGACTGCCTACTTACAAATGTACCTATGTATGTATACTTTGTGGGTGGTATCTGTGGTATTGGGATAGTTCTACCGTCTATGAGTATTTCTTATTTAGTACAGTTAATGTTTTATTAACGAGGACGTAGTCTTGTATTTGCCTAAGTGATGGGTTCTTCAGGTGCCTGGACAAAATGTAGATGTCAGTTCGGCCCAGTGTGCCGCCATATTGGTTTTTGGCATGTTGCTAGAGTATACAGGACTGCTCTGCTTCTTGTCATTATATATTTTCCTCTGAGCCCCGTCCAGTCTCCCTACTATACTCCTAGATGTCTCCCCAGTGTAAGTCAATAATCATTGAGAAAGCTGCAGGAAGCAACAAAAGAGCTTTGACAAACAAAGACAAAATAATTGGATATTTAATAAATGAGTGGAGTTCAACCAGTGTGTGTGTTCATTATGTTGGCATAATGATTCTCAATCAGCCGAAATTGCAAAAATAATCTGGAACTCGACTGAGGAAAGAAAACTTCGAATGACTCGTCCTTGTTTCATTGTATTGTCTATCTGGATGTTTTGTTGTCCCATTTTTGTATCACCTAACTGTTCGGACGTTTTGCATTCTTGTCCCATTTTGTATTTTTATATATATATATATATATATATATATACATGCACACACACATACATATATATATATATATATATATATATATATATATATATATATATATATATATATATATAAAACAATTTAGCTAGGTTTTAAGTAACCACCTAAGGGATATTAAATATCTGAAGAATTTATGAGATGTGTCATTTGTTTGTATAAAATAATTAAAATGAATAAAATTTATCATTTAATGGTTAAATTATTTAATTGTTCAACTTAGTGTTTAGGTTTCCATTTCTAATATATATATATATATATATATATATATATGATACATGTATATATATACATACATATGTATGTACATACATATGTATATGTGTATATATTTATACTTATATGTTATAGGTTGTTGCCCTTGGATAAGTCTATCATCTGCTAAGGGTGTTAGTATTTGTGTATACAAATAATGGTAGTCGAGATGTTGTTATATCATGAGGATTTAGAAACCTTCCTAGTAGTAGCAGTGCCAATAGTCTTAGCACCGCAAGAAATATTATTTTTGTTATAGCCTGCAGTAGAGCATTAAAACATAACAGCAAATTTTACAAAACACCTTCAGATATTGTCTTATGTTGAAACATATATGAAAGAGAACCAAGATTTAGGAATATAGTTGATAAATATATATAGATTTACCAAAGAAAAAATAAGGAACTGTTGGAATCTTATCATTGCTTGTTTATTTCTGTGAATATTTATACAGCCTAAGAACTACTGGTATTGGTAAAGACACAGAACTCAAAGTTATTACCAATAAGCTTTGATAAAATTTATCTTGAAGATGACAATGTGGGAGCATAGATTGCATTTAAAGAAATTTATTCTTATCAAAGACTTCAGGCACAACTTTAAACGACTTCCTTGTTCTGTATGAATTTCTTAATGAAAACTACCATCATTTAGAATTGGTTTACTGGAAGGTATTTGGGAGTTCTTTGTGCTTAACGCTATTAATATGTCAAAAGAAAACGAACAGCAAACACGTACCACATGTTTTCATCTAAGTTATAAACGCATGAAAGCTGCCCCCAGGAAGGTATTTGGAGATATTTCAATAACTGAATGTGCTGTACCAGCTGTGAAATATAAACCAGAGGCTGTAAACTTTAACTGCTGCAGATCTTATAGAAGCCTACATGTGTGGACTGGTGATTAGGGTGTTGCACTCATAATCGCAAGAGTGTGGGTTCAATTCCTGGAAAAAGTGGTGTGTTTTGTTCTTGAGCAAAACACATCATTTCATGTTGTTCAGTCCACTCAACTGTAAATAGACAACCCTGTAACAAACTGGTGGCCTGTTCAAGGGAATGTTGTGATTTTGCGCATTTATAAGCCATGGATAGGTATACACCCAGACATACATACATAAGTACACATATACACATGGACACGAGGAGGGGACATTTAACAAGCAAGTGCCTCCCTTCATCACACTTGCATACAAACACATACAAATACACACACTCACAACTAACTTACATACACACACATACAGGAAGAGAGCCCTTTCAGTCATGAGATTGCACCTAGAAAGTTCCCTTCCGAGGCACAAATTGGGGCAAGGTTATTTATGGAAGACCAGTAGTCGCTCATGCATAACAGCCTCCCATCACGATACCATTATATGTACATAGGGTAAAGGGTAAAAACCAGCCTCCTCTCTTCATACCACCGATATTATCCAAGGGAAAGGCAAAAGCTGATACAGTTTGGCACTAATGATGTCGCAACTCATTTCTACAGCTGAGTGAACTGAAGCAACATGAAATAATGTCTTGCTCAAGAGCACAACATACAGCCTAGTCTGGGAATTGAACTCAAAACTCATGATCATGAGCCCAACGCTCTAACCCCTGAGCCACACTTACATACATACATGACTTGCATCATTAAAATCTCTGAAGATGATCAGATTAGCAGCTTTACTCTTTGTGAGTCCAGAGGCAGCTCATTAACCCAATATTGACATAAAATCTATGGTTACAGTGGGGGCACGTAATACCAGAATCAGGACCTGCTGGTAGGACTATTGCTTTCCATGCAGACCTTCTCTCTTTAGTTTCTTTAATCGCTTCTGATTCTGAGTTCTGCACTCCAGAATACACAGCACTATGTCGCAGCGAGAAATCTCAACCAAATCGTTCTCAAGTGGTGAGTTCTGAGTTACACACACACACACTCATACACACAAACACACACACACAAACACACACACGTACACGCGCGCTCACTTTTGTCCTTGTACCTATCCACCTCATCCATGCCAGTCTGCTCTGCCTATTCAGAGGTTATTGAGATGACAGGATATAGATAATAAACGGATTTGGCCAACCACAGAGTGTGAGACGGAGACTGATAGAGACAGACAGAGACTGACAGAGACAGACAGAGACAACAGAGACTGACAGAGATAGACAGAGATAGACAGAGACAGAGGACTGTCAGAGAGTATTAAATGGAATTAAGGAATAGAAAACAAAATACGAGATAGTGCAGTGAAATGGAAAAACTGTGATAACAAGGCCGAAGGGTTTATTGACAATAAACAGCCATCCTCATGATAATAGTAAAATGGAATGTCTGTGATGACAACAACCACCACAATGATGACAACGACCATGATGGCTATGAAGATGGTCATGGCTATGATGACAACAACAACAACAACAACAACAACAAGAGAAATGATAATGGTAACAATGATATTGATAAGTTCTATTTTCGGAAGCATCGGAAGCAGAGGTTTGGTAGATGTAAAAGACATCATTAATACTGCAATTTTGAGTTTGAAAAACAAATTATGTTGTTGTGGAACATGAGGAAAGACTAATCTCTATACAGTATGTATATATATATATATATATATATACACACACACACATATATATATATACATATATACACACACACATATATATATATACATATATACACACACACATATATATATATATATATATATATATATATATATATATATATATATATATATATATATATACACACACACGCATATATATACACACACACACACACACATACATATATATATATATATATATATATATATATACACACACATATATATATATACACATATATACATATATACATAAACGTACACGTATATATGTGTATGTATGTATTTCTCTTTCTCTCTCTATCTAGATTAAAAGAGAAACAAAGAGGCAATTAAGTTTGGCAAGACTTGACAATAATATAATGAAATAAAAAGGTGTATATATGATATATTAATTATTACTAAACTGTCTGCTTCTTCATTTCTGTTTTTTTTTTCTATGTAGACCTGCTCAAGTAGAAGCCACCACTTGCCACTTTTGAAAAGCAGTTTCAAAACTGCATATTCAAACCAGAATTTTAATGGCATACCAAATTGAGTGCTCAGAGTATATACCTATCAGTTTGAGCCACCCTATTATTAACCTACTCGCCAGCAACAACAACAATCACAACACCAACACCGGCACCAGGACTAACAACAACAACAACAACAACAACAACAACACTGCTAACCATAGCAACAATAATAACAACAGCAACAATGTCAATTCTTCAGAGGAACATAAAGAGAATGCCACAGACCTCTGAAAAACAAGACATTTTTCATGTTTGAAAACAAATTACACAGACTTGACTAAACTATTTAAAATTCTGTCTTGGATGAAAGCAGATTATGGGGATTATGAGAATGTGGGATTAAGGATTAGTGAATTATAAATTAATACCTTGCATTGTTTTGTACGACTTATTGCAACTTTCTTTGTTTCATTTGTTACTGTTATTGTTATTGCATGCCTTTTGTATTGTTTTTATGTTATTTTCTTCTTTTTTTTTGTGTTCAATATTTAATCTGTGTAAATCAAATTAGAACATTTGTAATCATTAACGGTTTATTTATTTAGCTGTGTTTGTTTGAGTCTTTTTCCTAGAATTCTCACTCTTCCTCAATTTCCCTCTCTCCTTCTCTATATGTATAAAATATATATATATATATAATAGTATATACAAATATAAATATATATCTATATAATAGTATATATATATATAATATATATA
>NC_069002.1:10956604-10958685 GCF_001194135.2 Octopus bimaculoides | reverse complement strand
TGTGTGTGTGTGTGTGTGTGTGTGTGTGTGTGTGTGTGTGTGTGTGTGTGTATGTGCTCATACACAAACATATTTATGCACGTATTGTATATATGTGTATATAGATATGTGTGTACATGTGTGTGTGTATATATATATATATATATATATACATATATATACACACGTGTGTTTGTGTGTATACATATATATATACACACATACACAAATATACGCGCACACACACACACACACACACATACGCATTAGAAATGAGAAGGAGGCTTTCTGCATACTAAATACGAATACAGCACTGTTTTGTGTCTTGCATATGTAATATAACAAGTTGAAAATCTGATTAACTGAGATAATTATCTTTGTAATTAAAAAACAAACACAACCTTCTTCTAAAGTTGTCTACAATCTAAAACAAACAAAAAAACATGGCTGGTAATTCCAATAACACCAGTTAATCCAAATTTTGGGAATAATTAAGACAATGCATAAAGAAGAGGATCTGGTCTTCAAAGCCGGCTAATGAGAACAATGGACATGGTGTTTCAAAGTTGTTAGTTCTCATCAGTGAAGCATATGTAATTCATCAGTTGGCTAGACACAGAAGTGATCAGTATCATCATCATCATCATCATCATCATCATCATCACCATCATCATTTTAACATTCATAGATGAGATGAAATGTGTTGAGATAGAATTTCTGTAGGTGGGTGCCCTTCCTGTTGCTAACCCTCGCCTGCTTCCAAGTAAAGTAATATTTCCCCATGACTGGATATGTCTTCATGAAAGTTTGGGCATAAAGGACAGATTTGTCAGACATTAACATGCCCTAACCCTAACCACTCATACACACACACACACACACACACACACCATCATCATCATTGTTTAATGTCCACTTTCTGTGCTGGCATGTGTTGGACGATTTAATATAGATTTTTGGGGAGGGAGCCAGTCAATTAGATCAACACCAGTATGCAACTGGTTCTTAATTTATTGACTCCAAAAGGATGAAAGGCAATGTCAACCTCAGCAGAATTGGAACTCAGAATGTTTTTGTTCTTGTTGTTGGCACTCCATCGCTTATGACGTCGAGGGTTCCAGTTGATCCGATCAACGGAACAGCCTGCTCGTGAAATTAACGTGCAAGTGGCTGAGCACTCCACAGACACATGTACCCTTAACGTAGTTCTCGGGGATATTCAGCGTGACACAGTGTGACAAGGCTGGCCCTTTGAAATACAGGTACAACAGAAACAGGAAGTAAGAGTGAGAGAAAGTTGTGGTGGAAGAGTACAGCAGGGTTCGCCACCATCCCCTGCCGGAGACTCGTGGAGCTTTGGGTGTTTTCGCTCAATAAACACTCACAACGCCTGGTCTGGGAATTGAAACAGCAATCCTATGACCGCGAGTCCGCTGCCCTAACCACTGGTCCATTGCGCCTCCACTGGAAAAGGTACAATATGTTTATATGTCCAGACTGTCTTGTTGCATTTCATATGATTACAATCTTAAACTGTCAAGGTAGAAGAGCTAATATGAAGGACAGTCCATCCATGATTCTTCTGTCTATTTATGTACTTTTGTATATTAGGAGCTACACTATCTAACCATATCCTTCATTAAAACAGAGTGAGCTATGAAGCAGGGTGTGATTTAATTAAAATTTGGCTGCTATTTCCAGTGCTTGTGAGTATGTGCCTAAATATATGCATATGGAAAGAATGCTTTTGGATGAGGGTGGGGGTATAAAGGGAGCTGGTGGGGGTGTTGACAGAGAACGAGAGATGAGGAAAATCAATAAAATATTTAAGGATCAATTTTGGTTGAGGTGTTGCGTGTACATGTGTGCGTATGTGTGAGAGGGGAGTGTGTATGTTGGTGCGTGTGTGTGTGTGTGTGTGTGTTAGTGCATTTTTGTGTGCACGTGTACACAATACTTGTGTTTTGTTTTTGATTGCAGGTGCAGTTGAAAAAAATAAATAGGAGTGAGAGGGAAGAACTGAGGTGAACATGTATATGCACATGTGTGTAAATATGAGCATATATTTATGTGTGTGTGTGTGTGTGTGTGTGTGTGTGTGT
>NC_069002.1:10948221-10955980 GCF_001194135.2 Octopus bimaculoides | reverse complement strand
GGAGGAGGAGGTGCAAAAATAAGTACGGTAGTTGCAGTGGTGGTGGCGGCGGTGGCATAGTGGACATTAGTAGATGGTGGTGGCAGTGGTGCTGCAGATGGTGATGATGATGATGATGATGATAATGGTAATAGTTGTGGTGTTGGTGGTGGTGGTGCCGCCACTACTGCTGCTGCAATTAAAGATGACGATGATAATGATGATGATGGTGGTGATGGTGATGATAATGATGATGATAATGTTGCTGATGACGACGGCGATGTTGGTGGAATTTATGATGATGATGATGATGATGATGGTGGTGATGATGGCATTCATCTCAGTGGGTGGTGGAGGTGGTGGTTATGGTGGTGATGATGACGATGATGATGACAATGACGATGATGACAACGATGATGGTGATGATGATAATAATCAACACATTACAATCAATATTTACACATGAAGTTCAAAGTTCTAAAAAATAAAAATAATAATAATAATAAATGTTTAAAAATATAAAAATAAAACATTTAAAATATTTTTTTTAAATCTGAAATTTAAAAAAAAAGAAGTTTTCATTTTTACTCTTTAAATTATAAACACAAAAAGAAAAAAAATGGAAGAAATTCTTGCTGGAATTTGTGGTGAAGGTCATGTTTGGCTTTATTTTTATTTTATTTTTGGAATATTTTTTTTTGTTAGTTTTGTTTTATTTCATTTGTTTTTATAGGGCAAGGAGTCTTGTGCCTGACTTTCATCAATTTTTGCTGAAAAATCTTAATCGGGGTTAATTAAACATAGTGGTGGCAGTAGTCGTGTCAGTGGTGGTGGTGGTGATGGTAGCAACAGTGGTGATGATGGTAATAGTAGTGGTGGTGGAGGTGGTGGTGGAGGTGGTGCTGGTAGTAGTAGTAGTAGTAGTAGCTGCAGCAGCCGTAATGGGGGTGACGGTGGTGGTGGTAGTAGGGGTGGTGGTGGCGGGGTAGCATTGGTGCTAGTAGTAGTAGTAGTGGTGGTAGTGGTTTTAGTAGTAGTAGCAGCAACAACAATGGTGGTGGTGGTAATAGTAGTAGAGGTGGTGGCGGGGTAGCAGTGGTGCTAGTAGAAATAGTAGTAGTGGAGGTGGCGTTGGTTGTTGCAGTAGTAGTAGCAGCAGCAACAACAGCAATGGTGGTGGTGGTAATAGTAGTAGAGGTGGTGGTGGTGGTGGTGGTGGTAGTAGTAGTAGAAGTGGTGGTGGCAGTTGTGGTTGCAGTGGGGTAGTAGTAGTAGTAGTGGTGGTGGTGGTGGTGGTAGTAGTGGTTGTAGTAGTGGCAGCAGCAACAACAATGGTGGTAGTGGTAATAGTAGTGGTGGTGATGGTAGTAGTAATAGTATTCGATGATGACACCGATGATAACTGGAACAGAGGTAATTATAATTACAATAATAATGATGTTAACGATAATAAAGATGTTATTCATAAAATGTCTGCTAAAATATTCATTAAAAAGATGATAACAGAGCACAGGTAGATTGGAGTAGTTAAGGAGTTCATTTTCAAGTCACGTGGTTCTGAGTTCAATTCCAACTGCAAGCAGAAGACACCATGGGCAAAAGTGTCTTCTACTGTAGCCGTGGCAGAGGAAGTGGGAGGGAGGGGTTGATTGATGGTTTACGAATAAAGTTTGGTAGATAGAAACTGAGGAAACCTCTCTTGTGCATAATCATCATCATCATCATCATCAGTAGCAGCAGCTGCATTGTTCATCATTCTCACCATTGTGCATCCTCATCATCAACATCATCATTCTCCATCCTTCATCATCATCATCGTTCATCATCACCATCATTATCATAGAATTTATGTCGTATGGTATTTGACATACCAGCATTTGGCTGTGACAAATAGGTGTCACTGGCCTTTATGAGTTATTTCCCTTTGCTTATTCTTATTTAAATTATGCAAATTCCATTGACCATAAATGAGTTCAACTCCTTTTGTCTAAGTCTAAGTCCCTTGGCAACTCTTAATATGATCAGACAATTGCTGTGATGATGACAGTCATCAAGGCAGAAACGTGTATCCAAATTTGTTCTCTTTCCTTCAGGATAATAAATAAACCTGTCCTTAATGGCATGTCCTGCACCACTGCTCAACGACCAGTGTTGGTGTGTTAACATCCCTGTAACTTACCAGTTCATCAAAAGTGACCAATAGAATATGTACCAGGCTTTAAGAAACCCTAAATAAGTACCAAAATTGATTCATTCAACCAAGGCCAGCAATTTCGGGAAGTGTTTAAGTCAATTAAATCAACCCCCCAGTACTCAACTGGTATGTATTGTATTGACCCCGAAAGGATGAAAGGTAAAGTCAACCTTGGCAGATTTTGAACTCAGAACACGAAGATAGGCAAATGCTGCTAAGCATTTTGCTTGGCGTGCTAACGATTCTGCCTGCTCACCGCTTTTGTATAATTTAATATTATTAGAAATTGTATAAAAATAATTATATATATATATGTATGTGTGTCTGAGATTGTCCCCCCACCATCACTTGACAACCGATGCTGGCGTGTTTACATCCCCGTAGCCTAGTGGTTCGGCAAAAAGAGACCGATAGAATAAGTACTAGGCTTACAAAGAATAAGTCCTGGGGTCGATTTTCTCAACTAAAGGCGGTGCTCCAGTATGGCCGCAGTCAAATGACAGAAACAAGTAAAAGAGTATCAAAACACAAATGCAGCGTGGAGGATGTTTGTAAGCCATTTTAGAACATACAAAAACCGTTAGTTTCACTTCGACATTTAAATTTAATTTGTGTCAAAATGTTTTCTTCGCTTTGAAACTGCGACCTGTTCACTGACAAAACTTCATGCAGCATAAAGTTTTGTCAGTGAACAAGTCGCAGTTTCAAAGCATTGAAAACATTTGGACACAAATCAAATTTAAAATGTTGAAGTGAAACTAACGGTTTTTGTGTGTTATTTTAAAAGGCCTACAAACATCTTCAACACTGCGATTGTTTTTGTATTTCAGCACACAATCTCAGATCGGGTCACTTGCTATGCAAACACCATCTCTGTAATTATTAAAATATCCTGTGTATTGTTGAAGTATAACCAATTTATTCCTGATTAAATTTTAATAACAGAAACTTATATAGACCCTCAAGGACCTTATGGACCTTGGTTGAGAGAGCCCCTGGCATACACTAAATGCATACAGAACATATAGAAGACAAGTCAGTCTCTGCTAGAAATAGCAACCAAATATTGTTTAAAATGTTCGAATTCTTTTCTTCCCTCCTTGTGCATTTTTTCCTGTTTCTTTCTTGTTCTGTCTTTCTCCATCACTTCTTCTCTCTCTCTCACTGTGTTCTCTGTGTCTTTGTGTCTCTTTCATAGTCTCTCTTTGTCTTTGTCATTCTCTCTCCCCCTCTCACTCTTTCTGTGTTCTGTGTCTCTCTTCCTCCCTTTCAAAGTCTATTTGTCTTCTCTCTCTCTCTCTCTCTCTCTGAATAACAGACTTTCTAAGCTGAGTGGTCACATCTAGATTGTCTTTAATCATAGACCTGCACCGTTGAGATAAAACAGAAGCTAAACAACAACAACAACAACAACAACAGTGTATACTACACATAGGTACATACACAGGGTCTCATCACCACAAACATATCCACGGATACACCTACATTACATATACATGCACACACACACACATCAGTCTCTACTGAATACTTCGTGCATAAAACACACATGTAAAACATACCGAATGCAGACCACACATAGACATGCCATCACCTAACACATGTGCATATGTACATGTACATACATACATATATATGCGTGTGTGTATGTGTATGCATGTGAGTATATATATATATATATATATATATATATATATACATTTATATTTATGTATATGCATATATATAGTTATTTATATATGTATACCTGTATGTGTGTGTATGTATGTATATGTGTATATATATATATATATATATATGTATGTATATGTGTGTATATATATATATATATATATATATATATATATATGTATATACATTCATATTTATGTATATGCATATATATATAGTTATTTATATATGTATACCTGTATGTGTATGTATATATATATACTTATATATACATATATTATATGTATATATATATATATATGTATATATATCTGTGTGTGTGTATACATATATATATGTATGTATGTGTGTATGTGAGAAAGAGAGAGAGAGAGAGAGGGGGGTGGGGGAGAGCACACACACAGAGATTGCTGTCAGCTCCAGCTGGCAATGTGAAAGTTCTAACGCTGCTAATTACAGTTTGGTAGAAGCAGACAGCTGTTCACAGCATTGCAATTACAAATTAAACGTAATTTTTAACATCAGGGGCCCTTTTTTTTCCATGTTTGTAAACACACACACACACAATACACATACAATAACTACACACACATACTTATAAACACACATGTATACCGAAACCCCTCTTTATATATATATATATGTATATGTGTATATATATATATATATATATATATATATACACACACACACATAAATCCACTCATTTTAGTTTGGTTTTATCTGGTTCTGCCCCTTTTTTTTTGTTTCTTGTTTTTTTACAGAATTCCCTCTTCTCGTTGCCATGGTGAGTCTGAAAGCAGAGGCAGTAGAGAGAGAGAGAGAGAAAGGGAGAGAAAGAGAAAGAGAGAGAGAGAAATGGGATTTGAGATATCAATTTAACAAGAAGGAAACGGAGAAACGTTCTTAAGAAGCTAAAGGAATCAGGAGGGAGTTCTAACAGACCAATATTCTTCTAGAACTTTCGATCCCTCTTTCTGTCTCTCTCTCACCTTTTCTCTTTCTCTCCCTCCTTTTCTATCTCTCTCTCTCTATCTGTCTCTCTCTGTCTATTTCCCTTTTTGTGTCTTTTTTTCTGTTTATTTCTTGCTCTCTCTCTCTCTCTTTCATTGTCTCTCTATCTTTCTCTGTCTTTCTCCCTCTATCTCTTTTTCCATCTCTGACTCTTCTCTTTCTCATTGTACTTTCTCTCTATCATTCATTCTCTCTTTCTCTCAATCTTTCTCTCTCTCTCTGTCTCTATCTCTCTCCATTTCTTTCTCTCTCCATCTCTGCCTGTCTCTCTCCCCCTGTCTTCTTCTCTCTCCCCCTATCTTCCTCTCCCACCCCTTCTCTCCCTAATGTTCTTGTAACTATTGTTGCTGTTCCCTGTTTGTTGTAAAAAACACATTTTCTTCAGTATTTTTTTACTACTTTTCTCGATGTTATTCACACAATTTTTTTTCTCTTTGGCTCGTGGGTGGGGGTGGGGGACCCTGTACGTGTGCACACATGCATGTTTGTATGTGTATGTACCTGCACATACATGCACATTCATGTGCACACACATACATATATCCACTTGCATGGCGATGCTGATCACATACATATATATATACATATAATCATTTATACATGTATACACATTTATACATATATATATACATATATCCATATATACATACATACATGCATCTGCACTTATACATACATATATACATTTATAGTTATACATATATATATATACATATGTGTTTGCACATAAGCATACATATATATGTATTTATACACATATATACATTGATACATACATGTATATACATATATGCATTTATACATACATATATATACATATATGTATTTATACATACATATATATACATATATGCATTTATACATACATATATATACATATATGTATTTATACATACATATATATACAGTTATACATACATGCTTATACATTTATGGATATATACATACATTTGCGCTTATAAATACATACATACATATATATATATATATATATATATATATATATATATATATATATATATATATATATGCATATATAGTTATACATATATATATACGTGCATGCATATATACATATATACGTTTGCATATATGCATACATATATATATATATACATGTGTATTTATACACATATATACATATATATATATGTGTGTATGCATATATACATATCTATACATATACATTTGCACACACACACACACACACACACACACACACACACACACACACACGTGCATATAAGGTGTGTATTTATCCAACGGTGTTGCTGATGTCGCTGTTGATGTTGCTGTGAAAATCGCCTGTTTACCTTGCCTTTCTACACTATGTGGTCTTATTTGTAGGCTGTTTGCATTTAGGAGGTTCTCTGTTTTGTGTTGTTGATGCTGATGTTGCTGCTGCTGTCATAATTGCTGCTGTTGTTGTTTTTGTTATTGTTATTGTTGTTGTTGTTCACTCTAACATTCTTGTATTTATCATATAATGTTTGTTTGTAAGTCGTTTGCAATGGAGGTGGGCAAGGATGGAGTGGAGCTCTCTGTATAGTATTACTTTCGTTGCTGTTGTAACTATTGCTGTTGTAACTATTGCTGTTGTAATCGTCGTCGTTGCTGCTGCATCTGCTGCTGTTGCTGTCATCATCATCATCATCATCATCATAAATATTGTCGCTGCTGCTGCTGCTGTTGTCTTCATTGTTGCTGCAGTTATAGCTGCAATTGTTATTTGAACTTATTGTTGTTGTTGCTGCTGCATCTGATGCTGATGCTGTTGTCATCATCATCATCATTATCATTGTTGTTGTTTTTGTGGTTGTTATTGTCGCTCTACTTGTTGTTGTTGCTGCTACCGCTGCTGTCCGCATCCTCATAGCTGCTGCTGTTTTTAGCATTGTTGGTTGTTGTTGTTGTTGTTGTTATGTATTATTCAAAGGAGTAAAGAACCATGAGAGAATTTGTTAGGGGACAGTTTATTTTTCCCTTCCTTCTTTTCCCCCATTTGTTCCCTTATATTTAACACTCAATAAGTTCATACATATTTAAAATGGTCTTCATCTGTTGTTAGCAGCCACTGTTGTTGTTCTTGTTCTTGTTCATGTTTGTTGCGTAGAGGCGCAATGGCCTGGTGGTTATGGCAGCAGACTCGCGGTCATAGGATTGCGGTTTCAATTCCCAGACCGGGCGTTGTGAGTGTTTATTGAGCGAAAACACCTAAAGCTCCACGAGGCTCCAGCAGGAGATGGTTGCGACATTGAGTATCGCGTATGGTTGTAGTACATAAATGCATGTGATACATATACATATGTGTGCGTTTGTGTCTTTGGGATGTATATGTATGCACATATATCTGTGCATACCTTTCCATGTCTGTGTGTTTGTGATTACATGTGTGTGTGTGTGAGTGTGTGTGTTTGTGCATGTATATTTTTGTGTGTTCATGTGTGCTCATATGTGTGTATATATGCGGGAGTGTGTGCTCATGTGTATATATGTTTGTATATATGTGTGTCTGGTTTCTCATATGTGTATACATGTTTATATACGTGTTTATGTGTGTGTGTGTCTGTGTGAATCATTCAACACTGAGGTCAATGCGTATTTAATATCCTCTGGGGCGGTCAGCAAGGTGAAACAGGGTTTTAAGGGGATTATGTAAATGTATGGATTAAATATGAAGACTACAAAGGGTCAAACAGGGATTAAGGTATTATCTATACGTTACAAACATACATGTATATACACACACATTCATATACACATGTATACACACACACACACAAACACACACACATAAAGAACAAGTAAACAGATCTTCAACAGTTTTGTTGCCAAGTCTTCAGTTGTTTGATAAACCAAAGTGGTTATATACGCATATATATATATATATATATATATATA
>NC_069002.1:10947619-10948211 GCF_001194135.2 Octopus bimaculoides | reverse complement strand
ATATATACATATATATATATATATATATATATATACATATATAGATATGCATACATATATATTATACATACATTAATGGAGTGGCTGTGTGGTAAGTAGCATGTTAACCAACCATATGGTTCCGGGTTCAGTCCCACTTCATGGCATCTTGTGTAAGTGCCTTGTACTGTAGCCTTGGGCCGACCAAAGCCTTGTGAGTGGATGTGATAGACAGAAACTGAAAGAAGCCCGTTACATGTGTATATATATGTATGTATATGTATATATACATGTTATTGTTTGTGTGTCTGTGTTTGTCACCCCACCATCACTTGACAACCGATGTTGGTGTGTTTACATCCCCGTAACTTAACAGTTCAGCAAAAGAGACCAATAGAATAAGTACTAGGCTTACAAAAGAATAAGTCCTGGGGTCAATTTGTTCGACTAAAGGCAGTGCTCCAGCATGGCCACAGTCAGATGAATGAAACAAATACAAGAAAAAGGATAAAAGAATATGTGTGCTTGTGTATGTATGTCATCATCATGTGTGTGTGTGTGTATGCATGAATATATATATATATATATATATATATATATATATATATATATA
>NC_069002.1:10943117-10947215 GCF_001194135.2 Octopus bimaculoides | reverse complement strand
ATATATATATATATATATATATATATATATATATATATATATATATATACATATATTGTATTGCATATAACAATATGTACATTACATTACTTACACACATATACATATGTATGTGTGTATATATATTCTTTTATTCGTTTGCTTGTTTCAGTCATTTGACTGTGGCCAAGTTGGACCACCACCGAAAGGGGTTTTAGTCAAACAAATCACTCACAGGATTTATTCTTTGTAAATCTAGTGCTTATTCTATCGGTCTCTTTTGCCAAGCCGCTAAGTTACGGGGACATATACCCACACACAAACACATATATATAAACACACATACATGATGTATTCTTAGGTCTCCCTCTCTTCTTTTGTCCATTTGGCAGTACCCATTGAATAGCTGTCTTGGATACCTGGATATTCATTCTTCTGGCAGACAGGAACCATGATCTGCAAGTCTCATTCTTCTCCCCCATGCTGGTTCTTTTCAAGACTTCAGAATTTGCAGTACCCTCCCTGTAAGTAATCTGCATAAAACACCTCTTTAATGCCAAAGAATTGGAAAAAACGATATGTCTCCACTAGCGTAGCAGGGGGCAAGAGCAGTCCACCCTGGGTGGCACTTATGGGTCTGCTGTAGGCAGTATGTGTCTTTTGTGGGGTCCAGAGGTGGCAAACGGAAGGACTGCCCTGGGAAGCACACACTCTGGTTATGCTAGTGTATATCTCCAATCATTTCAACTTTGGGCATCATTGCCTGCATCTTCCCAAGTGATACTAAGTTGCTTCAGGTCTTTGAAGGCAGCACTCCATGGGCCTTCCTCTCTTCCTTCATTCCTCTGGTCGTATCCTCATTATTCTACCATTTCTGCAGGTCTCACTTTGAGCATAGCTGATTGTCTCATCCAAAGTCACTTCATATCATCGGAGGTGACACACTGTGTCTTCTTGAAAATTCCATCTCTTCCTTTGTCCCTTTGGTTGCATTCATTGTACAGCTGTCTTGCATATTTGTTCTTCTACCAGTTCTCACTATCTCTCTCTTCTTTCGGCCACACACATTCCTGCAGATTGCACAGATTGCTTTTCCAAGGATATTTTCCAAAGTATGATATTTACGGCAATGTGTAGCAGCACATTGCAATGTGCAGTAAATGGTAAAAATTTATTTTTCCAGATTAGATTAAAAATTTTTTTTCCCCCTCTTCAGCATTGGTTAAACTAATTTTTATTTCTCTTCTCTCGTTAGTATAACTACTAATTTCACAAATATTGCTACTTTCTTGGGGGAGAGATAATCTAGTAATATCATTAATGAGCAGCAATGGTAAAAACGTAATTTTTCTTAATTAAATTTATATTTTTCCTAACTCTCATTGGTATATTCATTAATTTAATGAATTTTGACAGTTTTCTGTTGGGTAACCTAACGCATTTATCAGGAAAAATTTTATTTCATTTTCAAAATTTATGAGCAAGAAGGATACTGCAAATATGACTGTGTGGTAAGAAGCTTGCTTCCCAATCACATAGCTCCAGATTCAGTCTCAATGTATGGCACCTTGGGCAAGTACCTTCTGCTACAGTCTGAAGCCACACAAAGCCTTGTGAATGGATTTGGTAGACAGAAACTGAAAGAAGCCCATTGTATACATATGTATGTATGTATGTATGTATGTATGTACGTATTTCTTTTACTTTCAATCATTTGATTGCAGCCATGCTGGACCAACGTCTGAACAAATCAACTTTAGAACCTATTTCTTAAGCCTGACACTTATTTTGTTGCTCTGTTTTGCCAAACCGCTAAGTTGCAGGGATGTAAACATACCAACACCAGTTTCCAAGCAGTGATTGGGGGCACAAACACAGATACATACACACATATATATATATATACATACATACATACACAACAGGCTTCTTTCAATTTCTGTCAACCAAATACACTCACAAGGCTTTCGTCAGTGCAAGGCTATAGTAGAAAGCACTTACCCACGGTTCCACACAGTAGGACTGAACCTAGAACCATGTGGTTGGGAAGCAAGCTTCTTACCATACAGCCACACCTGTACCTAAAATTAAATTACTGTGGGCAGGATATATATGGGTGTATGTGTGTGTATGTGTGTGTGTGTGCCGGTGTTTTAATGGTGGCAGCTGATGAAGGATGTGTTCTCTATGTGGCCTGCTTGTTTGTTGTACCTTGTTTATCATTTTGTCCATGTTCTTTTGCAATGTCATGTACCCAGATATGTACCTATATGTACATGTAGATGAAGGTATGTACATACATGTACATATATATGCATATACTCATATATTGTTTATATATATATATATATATAAAGTATAAGGAAAGGAAAATAAATATAGGTCTAGATGATCATTAATCCAAAGTTGGTACAAATTCAATAAACATTCTACAAATTGTTTCCAAGCCTAATTAATTCCCCAAACAAAACGGAAAATATAATCCTTTTGAAATCAAAATTAGGTTTTTCTTCAGGAATTCATTATTGGAATGAATAGGTTCAATCAACAAAAAAATATAAAGACCTTTGATAATTTAATTGTTTGTTCCTGTCCAGGTTATTAAAGGTCTTTATGTCTTTTTTTTTTATTGGTCGAACTTATTTATTCCAATAATGAATTCCTGAAGAAAAACCTAATTTTGATTTCAAAAGGATTATTTTTTTTTCATTTTGTTTTTGGAATTAATTAGGCTTGGAAATGATTTGTAGAATCTTTAATAGATTTGTACCAACTTTGGATTAAAGATCATCTATACCTATACTTTTCTTTCCTTTCTTTATACTTTATTTACTGATTATAGGTGTAGGAGTGGCTGTGTGGTAAGTAGCTTGCTTATCAACAACATGGTTCCGGGTTCAGTCCTACTGAATGGCACCTTGGGCAAGTGTCTTCTACTATAGCCTCGGGCTGACCAAAGCCTTGTGAGTGGATTTGGTAGACGGAAACTGAAAGAAGCCCGTTGTATATATGTATATATATGTATGTGTGTGTATATGTTTCCGTGTCTGTATTTGTCCCCCCAACATCGCTTGACAACCGATGCTGGTGTGTTTATGTCTCAGTAACTTAGCGGTTCGGCAAAAGAGACCGATAGTGGGGCAGAACCTAAAGCCATCGGGTTTGGTAACCAAACTTTTTGATCACTCAGCCACATTTGCCCATACATTTAAGAGATTATAAAAACAATAATGAGATGGCCATGGCTGGAACGTCTTAGCACATACGTCTGCTGAACAACAACAATGACGACAATAACAAAATAACAACAACCACAAAGACAAAGAAAACTCGGAGGAAGTTTGAACTTAAGACCTCAGCTCAATTTATATATGCAAAGTCAGTATCCAGTTCTGAAAGTTCTCCATTGTTTGTGCCAAAAAAGTCTGGGAAACATGAAGTATTAATATCCAGCTTGAAGAACTCACCTCAAATATTTGTGCCAAATTCATTACCCTTTACATAACTTTCAAGATCAAATTCATCTCAAATCTCGCCCATCATAAAACTCCTCCACTTTTCCTACACAAAAACCGAAATAATGTAAATTCTTAAAGCAAAAACTTCTTACCATTTGTTTTCTTTGTTCTTTTACTACATCCTCTCAGATCTATTTTACTATTGAATTTCTTAGCTTCCTCTTTAAATTCCTGAGTTTAGCTTCATCAAACTAAAAGATGGAAGAAACTAAAAGCAGCACATATTCAACATAGTCGACAATCTGCCAGGTTTTCCAAAGAATTCTTCCAAAAGAAATAATATGTCCTAATCTTAAATGTATATATCTGTTGTTCTTTTGGCGAGATGTTGTTGGATGCAAGAAGACAAGAATGCAGGAATGCAAGAAAAGTGGTTTGGTTTTTGGCTGGACCAAGCATCACCTCATTGCTTGTGTATGCATCCATTGGTGCAACCATCTATATGGACAGACGTAAATATAACCATTCATCCATTACACACATCTATATTTGCACATACACACACACACAGATAGATAGACAGACAGACAGACAATAGATAGGTAATAGAAATAGGTGTAGATATACAGATATTGATATATATATATATATATATATATAT
>NC_069002.1:10942160-10942717 GCF_001194135.2 Octopus bimaculoides | reverse complement strand
TATATATATATATATATATATATATATATATATATATATATATGTATGTATGTATGTTTGTGTGTCTGTCCCCCCAATGCTGGTGTGTTTACGTCCCTGTAACTTAGCGGTTTGGCAGAAGGGACTGATAGAATAAGTTCTGGGGTCGATATGTTCGACTAGAGGTGGTGCTCCAGCATGGCCACAGTCAAATGACTGAAACAGATAATATATATGTATATAATGTACTGACCTGTGATAGAAAATTCAACAAAAGAAGTACTCAGCCACTTGCATGGTAACTTCATGAGGAGGCTGCAAAGATATATGGCTGAAGCGGGAAGACCGAATATGGCTTGAAAGTCATAACATGCCTAGGTGAGACAGGCTGACACTGAAGTGGCTACACGCCCTCCATTGTCAGTTAAAGTTTAGACAGTGTCATGTGACAACTTGCTGGGGCTACTTGCTGGAGCCTAGCAGCGGGAAGTTTAGACAGTGTCATGTGACAACTTGCTGGGGCTACTTGCTGGAGCCTAGCAGCGGGAAGTTTAGACAGTGTCATGTGACAACTTGCT
>NC_069002.1:10939796-10941939 GCF_001194135.2 Octopus bimaculoides | reverse complement strand
TGGACCCTAGCAGCGGGAAATTTAGACAGTGTCACGTGACAACTAGCTGGGGCTGCCTGCTGGAGCCTAGCAGCAGATATAAAAAGGGGAATTTGACATGACGATCAGTCGGGCGCTGACACTCGTTGATGCTGCATCGAAGAGGCCAGTGAATAGAAGAAAGAAGACATGCACCCAACACCAGAGCTGAAGACACCTCCGAAAGGGGGGGGGGCTCCGCCACGTCAAAACGGTAGAGGAGTAGGGGCCGAAACCGGACGTGGTTCCTCCTGATGATGTCTTGAGCTAACTGGATCCTATAAAGGAGCTGTTGTGGTAGCAGACCACGAAACATGGTTGAAATTCCTCATTCCAGTTCAACTGGAACCCTTATTGTCATAACCGATGGTCAGCCAGTGTTAATATTATTCACACACACACACACACAAGGCGGTGAACTGGTAGAATCAATAGCAAGCTGGGTGAAATGCTTAGCGGTATTTTGTCTGCCGCTACCTTCTGAGTTCAAATTACGCCGAGGTTGACTTTGCCTTTCAACCTTTTGGGGTAAATGAAATAAGTACCAGTTATGCACTGGGGTCGATGTAATTGACTAGTCTCCTCCCCAAAATTTCAGGTCTTGTGCCTTTCGTATAAAGGATTATTCAGACACATAGAATGCATATTTATTCACATTGTTTTGAATTAATCATGCTTCAAGATTTCAATGATATGATTGTTTATTTTTAGAATGACATTGTAGGGTGGGTGTGAGAGGCCAGATCTGGCCAGTTTGAACATAAAACAGGTAGAGTATTTGGGCTGGAAACGGCTGGTTTAACTCTTTAGCATTCAGATTACTCTCTCAAATATAAAGCTTACTTATTCTCAATGTTTTGAATTAATCATGTGTTGTCTTGTAGCATTGAGATTTCAACAATGTGATTGCAATGCTTATTGATAAACATCGTTTTAAATTAATTGTGTTGTCACATGGCTTCAAGATTTCAATGTTTGGTTTTAAAATGACATGGTAGGGCAGGTGGGAGAGGCCAGATTGAACCTTATACAGGTAGAGCCTTAGGGTTAAGAATGTGCTATATCATAACTTCAAGATTTCAATGATGTGACTATTTATTTTTTGAATGACACTCTAGGGTAGGTGAGAGAGTTCGACCAGTTTGAACACAAAACAATATTTGGGATGAATGTGGCCAGGGTGAATTTTAATGGTACTTCATGAGTTGTGCTATTAATTAAAATCTTCTCATGTAAGATACATTCTGAGACTAGCAGGGTTAATATCTTGGTTCTGTATAAAATCTTGATCTGCTAACCATGGTTTTTTTTTTATTCTTCTTGATTTTGTTCTTAACCATATCCAATACATCAATCATTACCAGAACCATTTTTACTTCCCTGCCCACATACTGCTAATTACCATTTCCACAGACCTTGTAGTTTATAGTTTTCCAGCCTCTCTCTCTTGCTTTTTGTTTGTTTTTCTTTTAAATCAGAAGGAATCAAGATGTCTATCAAAAAAAACATAGATTATTTTTGTTCCGTCTTTAATCACAATATCTGGAGAGTTTGCTTTGATCTCTATGTCAGACTGAACTGGCAACATTCCAGAATATCACAGCCATATCTTTGTTTTATTTCTTTTTTAACCATATTGGATTCTGATGTCCATTTAAACCAGTTTTTTTTTTGCAATCTCAATATGGAAATAGTTACAATTTTATTGCCGTTTTTTAATAATTCTTATTAATTTTTTTCTTCTTCTCATTATCATTATTATTATTGTTATTGTTATTATTATTATTATTATTATTATTATTATTGAGGCAATGAGCTGGCAGAATTGTTAGCATGCTGGGTGTAATGCCTACCAGTATTTCTTCATAGATACATCATCATCATCATCATCGTTTAACGTCCGCTTTCCATGCTAGCATGGGTTGGACGATTTGACTGAGGACTGGTGAAACCAGATGGCTGCACCAGGCTCCAATCTGATTTGGCAGAGTTTCTACAGCTGGATGCCCTTCCTAATGCCAACCACTCAGAGAGTGTAGTGGGTGCTTTTACGTGCCACCAGCACGAAGGCCAGTCAGGCGGTACTGGCAACGGCCACGCTCAAAATGGTGTATTTTATGTGCCA
>NC_069002.1:10934650-10938020 GCF_001194135.2 Octopus bimaculoides | reverse complement strand
CACCACTACCACCACCACCACTACCACCACCACCACTACCACCACCGCCAATACCACCACCACCGCCAGCATCATCGTCGTCATTATCATCTTCACCACACCACCACCACCACCACCTTCATAATCGTCATCAATAGCACTATCATCACCACAATCATCATCATCATCACCACCACCACCACCACCACCACCACCACCATCCCTGATACCTTTCTCATCAGTAGAACAAGATACTGTGTCACCAGCTGCAGGTGCCATGCCGTTGCTAGGTTACCAGCATATCTCCCAGTTGGCCCCATGTAAAGCAGAGACAGAGAGAGAGAGAGAGAGAGAGAAGGAGAGACAGGATAAGATAAAAGATATGGAGATAGGAGCAGGGGGAGGAGGGGGAAAAGAGAGGAGAGGGGAAAGATGTACTGATGATGATGATGGGAAGGATAAGGAAGATGGCGTTAGAGTTGGTGGTGATGGTGAGAGCAGGGATCTCATTTCTTTTCCTTTCTTCTCCCTCCCTAAACACACACAACTGCCACTGCCACCCATCACCACCACCACCCCAACCCGCACCTCTGAACTAAAGCAGAAAGCTAATTAAGAAAGCATGTTGCTGGAATACATATATGTCTGTCTGTGTGTCCAAAGTTGGATCTCTTTTAAAAGCTCCACAGTGGCTTCTGGTGGTGGTGGTGGATGGTGGTGATGTTAAAGAGAGTGCATTGTGGTGTGATGCGATGCTGCATGTGGCTTGTTGTTGTTGTTGCTGTTGGTGGTGGTGATGGTATAGTTTCGCAATGGAGACGAGGTAAAAGTGTATTGCACAAACCACAACCGCAACTACAAAAATAACAACAGCAGTTGTAGCAGCAACAGTAACAACAACAATAACAAGGAAAATAACAACAGCAACAACAGCAGCATCAACAATAACAACTAAATATACACACGTCTCCAAAAGTCCTTGAGCAGTGATTTCAGCACATCAACTGCTGGCTTTGTACCTTTGATGAAGGATGGAATAAAAGACCTTTTATTCAGAAAACAGGTAAACTTTAGTGACAGAAATGGCATCTGGCGGAAAAACAACGCTTCATTTACACGATATATTGGTTTGAGCCAGGTTAGCCTGCAGAAATAGCCATATAGGTGTAGGCATGGTTGTGTGGTAAGAAACTTGCTTCACAACCACATGGTTCTGGGTTCAGTCCCACTGCGTGGCATTTTGTCAAGTGTCTACTAATATAGCCTCGGGCTGACCAAAGTCTTGTGAGGGGCTTTGGTAGATGGAATCTGAAAGAAGATAGTTATGTATATGTGTGTGTGTATATATATATATATATATATATATATATATATAATTATTACAAATTAAAAGGGTAAAGGTTTATCAATTTATTAATTTATTAGCTGCTATTTCTGAACTTCGGTATATGGTGAAGCAAATGCTTGCTGATCCCTTAATTATGTTTATATATATATATATATATATATATATATATATATATCATCATTTAACATCCATTGTCCATGCTGGCATGGGTTGGATGGTTTGACCAAGATTGGTAAGTCCGATTTTGGCATGGATTTCTATGGCTGGATGCCCTTCCACTCCAAGAGTGTAATGGATGCTTTTATGTGCCACCAGCACAGGTGCCATTTGCATGACACTGGTATCAGCCATGACTGTGATTTTGCTCAGCTCGATGGGT
This sequence comes from Octopus bimaculoides, assembly GCF_001194135.2. Taxonomy (NCBI): domain Eukaryota; kingdom Metazoa; phylum Mollusca; class Cephalopoda; order Octopoda; family Octopodidae; genus Octopus; species Octopus bimaculoides. The sequence goes on along the minus strand of NC_069002.1, from coordinate 10,936,314 downwards.
CTTGACAATGACTGCAATAATGATGATGATGATGATGATGATGATGATGTGACTGATGATGATAGTGATGGTAATGATGGTGATGGTGGTGATGTAAGTGTGCATGTGTATATATGTGTGTGTGTATGTATGTGTGTAGTGCAACAGGGGGGAAAAACTGACTCACTTTCTTTAAATGTTTGTCCTTAAGCCTTGTTTATTCTTATTGAAAATGCTAAACACATTAGAAACTAATCTCTCACCGTCTCTCCCTCTCCCTCTCTCTCTCTCTCCCTCTGAAAATGAAAAGCAAACTGGCATCATCTCAGGTAGAGTTTGATCCATGGAAATCACACCTTTGATCCCCAATCGTAAATTATTAATCAGCTCAGCTTCTTCTATTCAGGTCTTGTACAGGTTAGCAATTGTCATTCTTGTTCCACTGCGTGATCCTTGTTGAAGCATTTGCTCTGTGCATTATGTTCGCAAGAGCATAACGTATATACTGCAAACACAGCAAATAGCCATGATTGTGGAACAAATTCAAAGACTTAAAATGTGACTGCTGGGTTATTGAGCTTTTGCCTGATTCTGTTGGAACTGATTCTGCAATTATTAATGATGTGCTGTACTACAATGCCGTCTCAGAGAAAGGAGCTTAGGGTTAGAGCTGAACTCTCAGATAGATAGATAGATAGGCAGGCAGGCAGGCAGGCAGGCAGGCAGGCAGACAGGTAGGTAAGTAGACAGATGGGCTGCCATGACAGACAGATAGACAGACAGGAGGTAGGTAGACAGGAGGTAGGTAGGTAGGTAGACAACCAGACAGACAGGTAGACAGACAGGTAGACAGACAGATAGAAAGGTAAGTAAGTAGACAGACAGAAATATATAGACACAGACAGATAGATATATATAGACACATAGACAGACAGACAGACAAATATATAGAAACAGACAGACAGACAGATAGACAGACAGGCAGATAGACAGACACACAGATGGACAGACAGACAGTCAGGTTGACGGACAGACAGGTAAATAAATAGATAGATAGATAGATAGATAGGTAGATGTACACATACATGCACACATACACATGTACACATATACACGTGTATGCGTATACATGATTAAGGAACATCGTTATTTGTTTGTGTATGTAATAACTTATGAAAATAACTAAAATCACACTTTAGAGATAAATGCGTTCGTCTGTAATAATTGCATGTTAAACGCAGATAAGACAGCTTTTAGACGGAGGCTACGTTTGATTGGCAAAGTACAAATACTTGATTAGGTACTTATCTTGTGCACCTGGAGAAGGATGAAAGGCAAAAAGTGACCTCTGCAAAATTTGAAATCATAAATGAAAGGAAATGGAAAGAGAAGCAGAATCACCATCATCATCATCATCATCATCATCACCACCACCTCCATCATCGTCATCATCATTATCATCACCACCAACATCACTATTTTCGAGTGAGATCATTGCCAGTGCCCCTGGACTGGCTCTTGTACAGGTGGCACATAAAATACACCATTTTGAGCGTGGCCGTTGCCAGTACCACCTGACTGGCCTTCGTGCGGGTGACACGTAGAAGCACCCACTACACTCTCTGAGTGGTTGGCATTAGGAAGGGCATCCAGCTGTAGAAACTCTGCCAAATCAGATTGGAGCC
>NC_069002.1:10932418-10933381 GCF_001194135.2 Octopus bimaculoides | reverse complement strand
ACACACATATATATATATATATATATATACATACATTCATACATATATAGAATTGCACTTAAGGATAATATTGTGTTGGTGATTCAGAGTGTGTGTGTGTGTGTGTGTGTGTGTGTGTGTGTGTGTGTGTGGTATACTTGAATTGAAGTTTCAATTTAATATATTGAAGATAAATGTTCATTTAGAGAATTGTGAAAAGAAATGATGATTAAATGTTGATGATGATGACTGTGGCATTGTGGATGACAAAGATAATGAAGATTATGCAAATATTGATAATGATGATGAAGATGACAACGCTGTGGGTGATGATGATGATGATGATAACAACTACAACAATGATGATGATGATGATGACGACGACGATGACGAGGTGGTGGAGGTTAAAGGAGGACAACAACAATGATGATGATGATGACAATGACGATGACAACGATGACGACACCGATGTGGACAATGATGATGATGATTATGATGGTAGTGATGGTGGTGATAATGATAATGGTGGTGATGATAGAAGTGTTGATGATGATGATGATGGTGATGATGGTGGTGGTGGTGCTGGTGGTAGTGGCGGTGTTGATGATGGTGGTGATGATGATGATGCTGATAATGATGATGATGATGATGACGATGACAATTATGATGGTAGTGATGGTGATGATGATGGTGGTAGTGATGATAGAAGTATTGATGATGATGATGATGGTGCTGGTGGTAGTGGTGGTGTTGATGATGATGCTGGTGGTGATGCTGGTGGTGATGAGGATGATGATGATGATGATGACAATCACAATTGTGAGGATTATAGTCCCAATAACAATAATGTCAATTTATTTAATATTAATGTTATCTGTTCTTTTTTTTTTCTCTTAATTTTTGCATCATTTATGTTATTTTTGTCTTTTCATTCATTTTGTTTTGTTTGTTTGTTTTTTTGTTTTTTTGAATATTTGTTTCCTT
>NC_069002.1:10925843-10932293 GCF_001194135.2 Octopus bimaculoides | reverse complement strand
TATATATATATATATATATATATATATATATATATATATATATATACATATATAATTATATACATATATACATATATAATTTTTTTGTATATATGTGTTTGTATAACTGTATTTATAAAACATAAATACACACACACACACACACACACACACACAGCTACATGTGCATGCATGAACTTATATGTATATACACATTTATGTGTATGTATACATCTATGTATATCTCCTCCTCCTCATCATCATTTAACATCCATATTCCATTGCGTATGTGTTATATACACACACACACACACACACACACACGTACATATGTATGTATGTATGTATGTATTTGTATAGATATATGGATATAGACAGATATACACAGATATATACATACAAACATATATATGTATATATGTATATACAAACATATATATGTATATATACATACACACACAGACATATATCGACATACACATATATTTATAATTGCGTGTATACATACATACACACGCATATATTTGTGTGTGTGTGTGTGTATGTATCTAATCTTCTATTTTCATGCTTATCACACAATGCCACACCATATTGCACCACACCCACCCCAAACCCACCTTCCTGCGTATCATATATCTAAATCTCCACAGCAGTATTATGATAAACTTGTTGATATTGGAAAGCAATTAGGGAGCAACTGTATCAAGCAAAATCATGTTAGCAGTTTCCGTTAACTTCGAAATTGTCTTAAAGTAATCGTCATAATCTTCAGCTATGTTTCTTTCTTCAAATGCAATCATTATACAGCCTTTTCGAAAACACAGCTTGCACACACTTTGTAAGTTTGGCATTAGAGCTTTTATATGTGTGCAAATTTATGCTTATGTATACACCGTATTTCCTGGCATCGAAGATGCTTCATCTTCGAGGATGTACTCTGATTTTGACAACCAAAAATTTGAAAAAAATCAATAAACATAAAAATAAGGTTCCGGCACTTGGGGTCTTGTTACCTTTACAGATGCAATGGCAAAAAATGCATCTCAGTAACCTCCTCCAGCACACCACTTAAAATGTTCCTAGCATTTATTTTGGCTGTTCGTCTAACACAGTGGTTACCAAACCTTTTCAGGCTGCCGCCCCCTTGGCACTCAGGCCACATCCCAAGCGCCCCCCTCCCCACCAAACTCATCACCACAAACATGGACCAGGTTCTGCAACAGATTCAAAACATTTGTATTTCACAAATAATAGTTAAAGTAATTAACCCATTATTTAATGGGTTTTTTTTTAAATCCATTGTCTCATTTCAGCCACCCTTTTATCACTTCACTTTTCTTCAATGCCCTTCTGCGTCTTTCCACCACCACCACCGGATGAGGGGGTGGGGCAGTATTGCCCACTTTGGGAACTACTGGTCTAACACTTATTTGCGCTATCCCTTACGTTGGCTAACCGTGACTGTCTCCCGTTGTGACCCCCACCACACACACACACTCACGTCTGTAGAACTAACAAAAGGCACCACTCACCTACCCTCACCAATTTGTTTTGTGGGACCATCAGTACAGAGACATGGTATGGGAAGTTCACTCTCAAAGTTTACGCCTACCATTATGTGCCCACTGTAATACTGTAGCTACACTACAACAGAGATGGATTCAGAGGCAGGGATAAGAGGGATACACACACACACACACCTCACTACATCAACAAAGAAACTTTTCAAATTTGACTGTTTTTTTTTTAAACATGTATGATGGAAAGAATATTTTTGTACCAGCAATAAACAACCCTTGAAGGGTTCAATATAAAAATTAATTTCTTCAGTATCTCTGAACATATTACACTGTCATTTCATTGATCAATTGCAATGAATCAGACCTCAGACACCCACCCCAGTCAGAAATTTCTGGACCCACTCCTGCACTACAATACTCCAGTTTGCCAATTCACTGTTTGGCCTAACAGTGATTTTTATCTTCATGTGTTTCATCAGGAATATTCGTGACCAATAGTGTCTCAGTTCATGCAAGTGGACAGGACTACAGCTGTTGCAGTTATTTTCAGAGTTTGGTAGTTTGGGATGTAGGCTTATAAAGCAGGGGTTTTCAAACTGTGGTCCGCGGACCACAGGAGGTCCGCAAGTACAAGACAGTGGGGTCCGTGGACAGCAAATACTTTTTATGGGCAATTTGATTTTATATGTTTTTTAATCGAAATCTTTTAATTGTCAATAAACCTATTTGTTAAATACTGTTAAATAAATAAATGTAAAAAATATGTTATTTTAAGCAAATATTTATGTATAAATTTCATAAGCGTTTATAAAGCCTGAAATATAAAGGGGTCCGCAAGTCAAAAAGTTTGAAAACCCCTGTTATAAAGTACTTTTTTTTTTATCCTAGACAAAGGACAAAACTAAACTCCACAACAGGAAAATTACTGTGAGAAATACAGAATAACATTTTATTGCACAGCTACATTTTGTAAAAATACCACAAGAGCATGACATCCCAAATAGAACAAAATAGAAATAAAATAAAGATTACAGTAAAATCTACACAATAAAAACATTTCAATCAAAATCCTGAAAATATTTTGCTTATTGCTACCATTTATAGAAGTACCAAACAAACATGACATTCTAAAAAGAACAAAATAAAAACAGAACAAAGATTAAAATCTGCAGAGTTGAAATATTACAAATAAAAAAACATATTTTAATCTTCAAATCCTGAAAATATTTCATGTTATTACCATTTGTAAAAATTTCACATGGACATGACAAAACAAACATTACAATTAAATTACAATGGGAAAAGATTAAAAAGCATGCAAAGATTAAACATACAAGTATAAGGAAAATATTTCACTTTTCAAATCCCGAAAACTGACTGCAGTCATCCATAGCCCCAAAGCCAGAAAAATCATCAGGGTCGTCAATACTGTCTGAAGTGTCACTATCTTCAAACAGAATGTCATCTTCTGTGCCTTCTAATGCATTACTGATGTCACATTTTTAAAAATATTTTGCTACTACTTCAATTTTCAGAGCATCCCATGATCTCAGGACCCATTCGCACACCTGAGCAATTATTAACCTTTTCAAACGACCTGTTGGTGTTAAGTCATGTCCTTGGCTCTCATCCATTGATTCCATTCTTCTTTCATAAATGCCTTAAAAGACTTGTTGAAGGATTCGTCCAGTGATTGTAATTGGTTTGTTAAACCACCAGGGACCACTGCCATTTTCGTTTTCAATTTCTGCACTCTTTCTTTAATAGCCATTGTTTTGTGGGCATGAAACTGGTTCCACACAAGAAGGGATGGTTTTTTTAAGGAGGCCACTGGAATGCCTTGACCTGACCTTATCTAGCCCTAACTTCGCTCCCTCTTTATCTATCCACCCAAAGAGGTGAACAAAAATTCCAAAGTTTTCCTCATCCATCTTTCTGATCTGACCCAGTTCCTAGTCAGTCTCTTTCCTTGCACTGATTCTGAACCTGTGAATTTTGATTATTTTGTTATCATAATCTTCAGGCATTTTTTTGTGCTATTCTTGTTTTCATTCTCACTACCAGTCCGTGCCTCTTCATAAATCTGTAACACCAGCCTTGGGCCACAAAAATCATTCAGATCTCGTGCTGCTGCCCTCACTTTTGATTTATTAATAAGCATTTTTATTGATACTGCAAAACCCAAATTTCTCTCTGCAACTATCCACTCTGTCTCTTGTATGTGTGTGTATATATATATATATATATATATATATATATATGTGTGTGTAGGTATGTGTATGCATGTATATATGTATAAACATATGTAAATAGGTGTGTATATATGTAGGTACAATGAGCTCTCAGTTTCCATATACAAAATCCACCCACAAGTTTTTCCTCAGCCTTGAGCTATTGTAGAAGACATTTTCTCAAGGTGCCATGTAGTGGGAACGAACCTGAAACCATGTGGTTCGAAAGTAAACTTCACAACCACACCTGTTCCTATATTAGCAGTGAAAACTATTCTTAAAACAATAAAGTACATCAGCTACTTACATAAGTCATGATATTTTCTTCAAAGAACGTTAGTTTTGGGTTCATGCGGTACCAATTTTTTAGTCAAGCCTATATTCCAAAGAACAATCCAATTCCATAGCTTTTCATTTGTGCTATTCTTATTTATTGTTCCTTAATTTAATTTTGGCACTCAGTAATGAAAGTGTTTAAAGATCGGGAGTATTTTAATGAAATACCACTTAGAATATCGGAAATTCCTCAGCAAACAAACGTGTCCTTAATTAATTCTACAGCTAAATTCCCTGGAAACAAACAAGTCATTAAAATTCCTTAATTCTGACTAAATCAAAACTCTTGCCAGGAAATTACCTTATCATAACATCGATATTTACAAAGACAATATCTTACCTATCAAAACAAACTACCATCCATCGTTTCTGTCCCCTATTCCCAGGAGGCAGGGTTGTGTGGTAGAGTCCTTAAGCACCTCCTCTGTAGGGTTCTATCAGAAGTAATTGTCATTAGATTTTCAAGCTGGGTTCCCAAGCATAACCAAGTGAGACTATTGATATCATCCAACCACCTCATTCTTGGTCTAAACCTGGATTTCCTGCTACATGCCTAAAGAATCCATCTTGCAGTTATTTCCACTGACATTCTAATCACACGTCTATTGTACTTGAGCCATGATGGGGTTGAGTCCTCAGGTGCCACCTCCATATGGTCATATCAGTAGCAACAGTCATTATAGCCACCAGCTGAACTTCCAAACATGACTGAGACTATGGATATCATCGAACCATCTCGTTCTTGGTTTATTCCTGGGTTTATGGAGGCATGTGGCTGGTTGACATGGCTTGAAGAATCCATCTTGCAATTCTTTTCTGCAACATTCTAACCTCATGTCTGCAGTGCCAGAATTGTGACCTCTCCATGCAGAGAAATAGCAGTTCAACTAGGAGAGATTCTCTGATCTCTAAGCTATGTACCTTGTCACATGAAGGTGAGGGAGCAGATTTCTCCCTCATCTTGTCCATAGCATCTTATCAGAAGCAACAGTCATTATACTTTCTTACTCAAGTCCCAAGCATGGTCAACTGTTACTAGAGATATTATCCAGCCATTTCATTTTGGTCTTACCCTAGATCTTCTTCTGGTTGACATGGCTTGAAGAATCTGTCTTGCAATTTTTCCTTGTGTCATTCTAATCATATGCTTATAGTACCTGAGCTGTGACCTCTCATTGCAGAGAAGTAGCAACTCAGCCAGGAGATAAAAGAAAGGTAAAGATACCTTCTTGAGTCGTACAAACTCACAACGGCTTGTTTCCCCGTTTCATGATATATATATAGATATATTCTACACCTGGATGGGACGCCAGTCTGTCACAGGATTGCTCATTTTTGCCAGCTGAGTGAGCAGGAACAATGTGAATTGAAGTGTTTTGCTCAAGAACACAACACGTCGCCCATCCAGAAACTGAAACCACAATCTTACAATCATGAGCCCACGACCCTAACCATGAGTCCATGCACCTCCACTCAACCAAGAGAAACTCAATGATATCCAAGCTATGCACCTTGTCACATAATATTACACCAGAGATCCTTTGGAAGAACACTATTTTGGTTACTTGTATTTGTGATCACATTTTTGCGTTCATTACCCAATATTTATGATCTTAGTTGAGGACACACAAACTTGACGAAAAACATAGAAATGCTAAAACAAACTTGACCAAAAACAAAACAAACAGTTTTAATAAGATTAACAGATAAACTCAGCAAATATGTAACAACTAGACAAATTAAAATCACGCCTCATCTTGTCAAAAAATACAAAGAAAGTAAACACTATACCACAAAAATTAATCAATGATGAGGCAGTAAATTGACAGCCAATTAGCAAGTGCAAAAATTAACACAAGTAAACATAATTAAGATACTACAATCACACTCATGAATATAATAAAATAATTTGTAACAGTTCTCATCTGAAGATTGCAGTGGCATGAAACTCAACTCCAGAGATAAACGTCATATGTGTGTGTGTGCATGTGCATGTATGTTAGGTGGTTGATTGGTTGGTAAAAGAGATTGATAGAATATGTACCAGACTTAAAAGGATATAAAGTACTATCTATCTGTTTATCTATCTATCTATTGATAGAGATAGATAGATAGATAATAAGATTGACAGAGAGATAGATAATTAGACAGACAGACAGATAGATAATTAGACTGACAGACAGATAAATAGATAGATAGATAGATAGATAGATAGATAGATAGATAGATAGTTTGACAGAGATAGATAGATAGATAGATAGATAGATAGATAATTTGACTGATAGATAGATAGATTAGACAGCATCATCTATTCAATTTGTTTTTGTTGACTTTTCTTCAAACTCTCAATCATAAAACATCTTCATCAAAGACAGCAATGAATC
>NC_069002.1:10924170-10925050 GCF_001194135.2 Octopus bimaculoides | reverse complement strand
GAACAGGATGGCGGAGGAACAGGATGGTGGAGGAACAGGGTGGTGGAGGAACAGGGTAGTGGAGGAACAGGATGGTGGAGGAACAGGATGGTGGAGGAACAGGATGGCGGAGGAACAGGATGGTGGAGGAACAGGATGGCGGGGGAACGGGACGGTAGAGGAACGGGATGGCAGAGGAACGGGATGGCGGAGGAACGGGATGGCAGAGGAACGGGATGGCGGAGGAACGGGATGGTGGAGGAACAAGATGGTGGAGGAACAGGATGGCGGAGGAACAGGATGGCGGAGTAACAGGATGGTGGAGGAACATCAAGAGGAGAGTTTGGGGTTTGAAACTAAAAATCCCATCCACCACCTACCCTTCCCATCCACCACTTGCTTTTACTTAAATTTTTCTTTTGTTTGTTTGTTTCTTATTCTTTCTTTATTGCAGATCTCCCTCCACCCACCCCACTAAATACACATCCTCCTTCATCCACCCACCTACTACTTTTTCCTCTTTTCTGTGTATGTGTGTGTGTGTGTGTGTGCGCACGCATATATATATGTATGTATGTATGAATAAATAAATATATATACATAAATGTATATATGAATATATATTATATATATATGTGTGTGTGTGTGTGTGTGTGTGTGTTTGTGTGCGTGCATATATATATGTATGTATGTATGTATGTATAAATAAATACATAAATAGATATATACATACATATATATAGATAGATAGATATATGTATGTATGAATATATATATATATGTATATACATGTGTGTGTGCATATATGTATGTATGTATGTATGAATAAATAAATATATATGTACATACATGTATATATATATATATATATATATATATATATATATATATATATATATAT
>NC_069002.1:10921829-10923902 GCF_001194135.2 Octopus bimaculoides | reverse complement strand
TATAAGTGAAACGGAGAGAAAGAGAGGGGTAGAGAGAGAGAAAATGAGAGAAAGAGACAGACAGACAGAAATGGTAAGAGAGTCTGTGTGTGAATATCTTTGAATTATATTTATTTATTCATTTATATATATGTATATTTATTGTTCGTGTTTTATAATTACACCAGAAGGCTCTTTGGTTTTTTAAGCAAGGAATAGATTAAAGCGATTGCCTGCAGGAGATGATTTTATGGACAGAAAACTAAACTGAACAGAACAGAACAACTGCTGCAGTTCCATTTAATGTATAAGTTGCAGTTTATGGATCAACTTGCAGTTTGCATTTGATGAAAACATTTGAAGATAGTTTACATGTGCATCTTAATTTTTGCATTTGAAAAAATAAATATTTGGAGATGGATTACAGCTTAATTTGTTGTTGAACTTGTAGTTTGCATTTAATGAGAGCAACCAAGGATGGGTTACAGCTTAATTCGCAGTTTAACTTACAGGTTGCTGTCGAAGAAGACATTTGGAGATAATTTACAGTTGTAACTGCAGTTTACAATTTAAATAAAAATCATCATCATGATCATTATCATCATCATCGTCATTTAACACCTGATTTCCATACTGATATGGGTCGGATGGTTTGACTGGAGCTGGTAAGGCCAGGGCCCACACCGGGCTCCATTGTCTGATCTGGTACAGTTTCTGAACCTGAATGCCCTTCCTAACACCAGCCACTCCATAGAGTGTACTGGGTGGGTACTTTTAACATGGTAGCAACACGAGTGCTTTTGTATGTGGCACCAGCACCACTGTCAATTCTGCTGTGGCAGATGGGAAGTGTAAATTGCCAGCGTCACCCAGTAATTTCCAAATGGTTATGTTCTCCCCCAGCGCCATTCATAGTTTGATATCCTCTGGCAAACACTTTATGAAGGATTCATAAAAATTATTTTTCTTTTAAAAAAAATATCAGCAAAGAAAAACTAACATTATTGTAGTTGAATTCCACTATGCAACTGAAGTTAAAGTTTGCAGTTGAATTTACAGTTTGCATATCAAGTTTGCATTTAAAGGTAGTTTTCAGCTTAAATTCATCATCATCGTTTAACGTCTGCTTTCCATGCTAGCATGGGTTGGACGATTTGACTGAGGACTGGTGAAACCGGATGGCTACACCAGGCTCCAATCTGATTTGGCAGAGTTTCTACAGCTGGATGCCCTTCCTAACGCCAACCACTCAGAGAGTGTAGTGGGTGCTTTATACGTGCCACCGGCATGAAGGCCAGTCAGGAGGTACTGCCAACGGCCACGCTCAAAATGGTGTATTTTATGTGCTACCTGCACAAGAGCCAGTCCAGGGGCACTGGCAATGATCTCGCTCGAAAGTCCTTACACATGCCGCAGGCACAAGTGCCAGAAAGGCGACGCTGGGCACAGGTGCCATCACAATTTCGCTTTCGCTTGCCCCAATAAGGCTTCGCAAGCTGGGTCTCGTGTCCAATGAAGGAGTACGGTTCAATTTTAGAATGCGGCTGAAGTTAAAGTTTGTAGTTGAATTTACAGCTTGCATTTAAAGATAGTTTTAGACTTAAATTAAGGTTGAATTCTAGAATGAAGTTGAGGTTAAAGTTTGCAGTTGAATTTAGTTTGCATATCAAGTTCACATTTAAAGATAGTCTTTCAGCTTAGATTGCAGTTGAATTTACTGTTAGAACTGAATTTCAGTTGGCAGATGACAATGTAACTAGAATACAGTTTGCATTTCTAGTTGAAGATATAACGAATGGTTTGGTTTATTTGAAGTAACACTTATAGTTACAGCTGGAGTTAAGTGATAGTTTTATAGTTGCTGCTGCGATTGTGTCGTTTTTTATGAGTTAAAAGTAATGAAGATTAAGGAGTAACGGAGAGAGAAAGAAATGGGGGAGGGAAGGGGGGGAGAAAAAAAAAGGGAATGATGAAATGGAATTTGGAGCGGATAGTCGGGAGATGGAGAGGTTTGCAGAGAAGGCAGCTGCAAAGGAGGAGGAGAAGATGAGGAAGAAGAAGAGGAGGAGGAAGAAGAGGAGGAGGAGGAGGAGG
>NC_069002.1:10915894-10921335 GCF_001194135.2 Octopus bimaculoides | reverse complement strand
ATAAGAGAGAGGAAAAAAAGAAAGAAAGGAAGAAGATAAGCAACGAAGCAAAGCAACAATGCTTCTTCGTTGTTCTCTCTCTCTCTCTCTCTCTCTCTCTCTCTCTCTCTCTCTCGCAGTTAATCAATTTATATTAGTTGCCATTTTTGGTTCGTTCGTGACTCATGCCAAGCCACAACCAGCTTCAATTTACAACAAGAACATGACCTTTCAACGATGGTAAAACTGGCTCGAAAATAATATATTTAATAACCTTTTTCTAATGAACACTGCCGAAGAAGTGGTCTGTCATTGTTTAATCTAACCTGCAGCTAGGACCTTGGCTTTTTGCTTGCTTTTTTTTTATTATTATTTTCCTTGTGTTGCTTTTATTTTTTTGAAACTATAACAACCAGTAACTTTAACGACTCGTTTGTTCATTCAACTCGTTCGTTCGTCTATCATTCAAACGCTAAGCTAAGCTAACCGAATGCGTTGACGAAGAAGATGAAAATTAAAAAAAGGAAAACAAAAACAAGGAAAATAGAAAGAACGTAGAATAAAAGTAGTAGGATGAAACAAAAGAGGAGGAGGAAGAATTTGAAACGAAAATATTCTGGAAACAAAGCATGCAAAAGAAACAGTAACAATGACAAGAGGAATAATGACAATGAAGCAATTGAAAGCAACAACCACAACAACAACATGTAATAACAGCAATGACAGTAACAACAACAACAAACACAATAGCAACAGCAACCACAAACAAAACTAGGAAAACAAAATATAGCAATAGAGATAATTATAATAATTTTGTCTTTATTGTTGCCACAAGGGCTATAAACGAGAGTAAAACACAAGGAACGGTAAGAAAAAGTGAGGAGGTTTACATTAAAATTGGCACTCTGTCGTCTACGATGACAAAGGTTCCAGTTGATCTGATCAACAGAACAACCTGCTCGTGAAATTAACTTGCAAGTGGCTGAGTATTCCACAGACATGTGTACCCTTAATGTAGTTCTCTGGGAGATTCAGCGTGACCACAGAGTGCGACAAGGCTGGCCTTTTGAAATACAGGTGCAACTCATTTTAGCCAGTTGAATGGACTGGAGCAATGTGAAATAAAGTGTCTTGCTCAAGGGCAAAATGTATCGTCGGGAATTGAACTCCTGACCTTACAATCGTGAGCTGGATACCCTAACCTTTAAACCACTCACCTTCACAGTAAAATAATCCTTCCTAGTATAGGCACAAGGACTGAAATTTTGAAGGATGGGGTAAGTTGATTACATCCATCACCAGTGCATAACTGGTACTTATTTCATTGACCCCGACAAAAGGATGAAAGACAAGGTTGATCTTGACAGAATTTGTATTCAGAACATAAGGACAGATGAAATGGCACTAAGCCCTTTGCTAAAGTTGTTTTTATTATTGTTGTTGTTACTGTTGATTTAAAAGCAGCTATTATTATTATTTTTATTATCATCATCATCATTATTATTATTGTTGTTATTATTATCATCATGTTTCATTTTTGCAAATCCCAAACACTTGAATATTAAACAGTCCAGATATTTCAGAGAGGGAGCGGTCAACAACAAGTTATCAAAGGAACCCTTACTGCTTCCTCTCCTATGCCTTACACAGATAAGACATTCTTTAAAAACCTTGCAATACCAAGAAGTGCTGTCTTCTTTTTCTTCTCAATATTATTATTATTATTATTCAGCGATCTTATTTTTATCACATGCTTTCACTGCAATACCGAGCACAGCTCTGTGTGCCTTGGGTATGTGCTGTGGCTTGTTGTGGTGCTCTTATTTTCACTGCATTGAAAGTGTTTTATGTGGGATGTGCACGGTGCCTAGTAGTGCTATTTTCTTTATGCTACATATACTTGTAAGTCCTGATGTTTTGCTATGTATTATTATTATTATTATTATTATTATTATTATTCACCTTCTTCATTTTCCATAACTAGGCTATTTCATACTTAAGAGGGTTGTATCTACCTATTTTTTCATTATTATTATTATCATTATTATTATTATTTTTTTTTTCCTTATCACAGGCTTTGTGGGAGCTCCTGGCGTCTTGCATGCATAGCAGACTTGCTACCTGCAGCCTACGGTACTATGCTATCTGTTCTTCTCACTTACCTAATACTTTTCTGATTATTCTGACCATGCCATGGAGGCAAACCTTTTGTAACAGTTCTGCTGGGCACTCTATTCCAATTTCCTTTATATTCCTCTTGATGCCTTCTGATACTGTTCCCAAAGACCCAACAAAAACTGGCCCTATTTTCACCTTCTTCATTTTCCATAGCTGGGCTATTTTGTACTTAAGAGGGTTGTATCGATCTCTCTTTTCATTATTATTATTATTATTGAGTGAGAGAGCAGCACATGCCATCAAAGTGACACTGGGGTAAAATATACGAAGCCCATTATACCCATCATGACTACCCGTCTGATAAGGGTACACCAGGCACATGCATCACAACCATATGTACGCGACATGGTGATCTCATATCAAGATAAACAGTGCATGACCTCGCAGGTGGGGCCCAGTTAGAATTTTCTTCAGGTCGAGTAGCCCATCCTGCTCAAAAGATCCCTGAATAAGGCTTGTTTAAGGATGTTGAACAAAACACCCATGTTTCCAAAGGTGAATTATTCAAACTCCAAAGAATTCCTCTCAACACATGGCTATGATACTCCCCCACTACTTCTGCTTGTGATCAGAGATCCACATATCATCAGCCACTAAGAGACATGCTCAGCTGGTTAACATCAAACAATTGACAAGTAAATTTGTGGTATTGAGCAAAATATTTGCTGTAGCCCATTTTTTATACCAAGACGAAACAATGTATATGATAACACTTCCAATCAGTTAAGATCAGAAGCCATGAAAGCCTATTATTATTATTATTATTATTATTATTATTATTATATGAGTTTCAGCCCAAAGGCTGTGGCATCATTATCATCCTCATTAAAATATATAATGCACGCCATCATAAAAAGCAATTTCAACAGGCTCCGTTTGTCAAGAAGGGAAAGAGGCAGAGGTTTGTCAAATGTAGAACACACCATAAATATTGCAATTTCAGATTTGAATGACTTATGTTGTATCGTGTGATGCAAGAAAGTTATCTACAACTGGAAATTTCAAAGTAGTTGTTGAAACAGTGAACTATTTCACGAAAAGAAAGATTTCACATGACAAATTGCTGGAAAGAGAAAGAGTTACTTGACCAGTATATGAGAGAAATAAAGTAAGTTGTAAATAAAGGACATTGGTTGTGGCTGAGTGATGGGAACCTTGCACAAAAAAAACTGAATCAAAAATAATAGCCAGTCAGGAACAAGCCATAAGAATGAATTTGATAAAGACAAAGATTGATAGAACTCAGTCAGACAACAAACACAGAATGTGTAGAAAAGTGAACAAAAGTATCAACTATCAACAGAGTGCAGTAAGCTACCATGAAAAGAGTATAAATGCAGACATGAATGAATGTATTAAAATGTGAATTTAGATGTTAGCCAATTTTGTGTATTTGAAGTGATAGAAATGGAGTAAGAACATGAGTCAGAGACTCTAAATATTAATGACAATTACAAGATTTTAGAGCATTTTATGAAAAGAGATTGATCATATTATTGAAGAAAAGAAACTGGATACAATTGTGGAAGCCAAAAACAACAAACACTGTTAGATCATTGACTTAGCACACCCATATTTAAGAATAGATATCAAGCAAAGCAAGAAAACTGAGACATGCCAAGACCTAACCAAAGAGAGATGAACAGATTGTAGAATACAAAGATGGAAACCATTTTTATCATGCTCTCTGCATAACACCCACTGGTACTGAGGAGATTGAAGAATATTCTAATTGAGACATGTATTGTGAACATGCACAAAAGAATCCTCCTGGTTTCTGCAAGAATCCAAAGAAAGATTCTTAAGATTCGAGACTTGTTGTCACCAAACCTAAGAATAATAATATTTCTGCTAATTAACTTAGAATGTAATTGCTTCTATATATTAATATTAACAGCAACACAGATTTCATTGTTAGCCTCAAGGGCAATACAGTTTGAATATATGTTATACAAGACAAAATATAAACAATACATTATGGCTTTACCAATAATGTTAATACAATAAAATATTTGCAGCTGCTATAACGATAACGAAAGTTGTAATGATGAAGATGGTGGTGGTGGTGGTGGTGGTGGTGGTGGTGGTAGCAATGATGATGATGATTATAATGATGATAATGATGAGTCAGAAGAGGAGGAGGATGGGGATAATGGCGATGATAAAAATGATGATGATGACAACGATGGTGATGAAGACAATGATGATGATAATGAGAATGACGATATGAATAATGGTTCCTGAAATAATAATTTCAATAAGGACAGATCATCATCATCATCATCATCACCATCAGCAGTAGCACCATCATCATCATGAACATCATCATCAGCAGCAGCAGTAACATCAACATCATCAGCACCATCATCATTATTATCATCATTATCATCATCACCATTTAATGTCAGTTTTCCATACCCAGTCTCAGAATTGAAACCATAATCTAGGGATTGTGAATACAACACCCTTACCACTAGACCACATCCATACTGGAGAGATAAAAAATAGGAAGCTGATGCTGGTGAAATTTGAACATAGGAGACTTTAGTGACACCACTCGCCATTCTACCAATAGACATCTAATACTCTGTGCTTTTGGGTCGGTCACGGAAGATTTTTTTTTAAATATTGTACTTCACATAATCAGTTTCTTTAAGCTAAACCCTGTGAAAACAATAATGATAATAATAATAATAATAATCTTTTCTACTCTAGGCACAAGGCCCGAAATTTTTGGGGAGGAGACTACTCGATTAGATCGACCACAGTACACAACTGGTACTTAATTCATCGAGCCCGAAAAGATGAAAGGCAAAGTCGATTTTGGCGGAATCTGAACTCAGATCATAAAGACAAATGAAATACCGGCTTGCTAATGATCCTGCAAGCTTGCAACCTTATGATGATAATAATAATGTTAATGATGATGATGATGATAATAAGATCTTCTAAAAATTGCTACGGGGACATTTCCTGAAGCGGGGCATAGCAAATACAGACAAATAGATACAAGAGTGGTAGTGTGGCTGACAGTGGTGGTGCTGGTTGTGGTGGTGGTGGTGGTAATATTTTGTCACCAAAAAATAATTTGGAAAATTACATTATGATATTGCCAACATGGAAAATAACAATGGTCGTTAAAGTAATAATACTTGTGTGTATGTGTACAGGGATGAATGTGTGTGTGTATGAGTGTGTGTACAGGAATGAATGTGTGTGTGTATGAGTGTGTGTACAGGAATGAATGTGTGTGTGTATGAGTGTGTGTACATGCATGTGTGTGC
>NC_069002.1:10902912-10915884 GCF_001194135.2 Octopus bimaculoides | reverse complement strand
ATACATACACACATGCATGAATATATACACATATCTGTATCTTATATACTTATCTATTTATACACACACACACACACACACACTGAGATAAACAGAAAGAGAGGGTTAATGAGATTTTAGGTGTCAGGCTTAATCTGCCATTGCCCACTTTAACACTTGAACCACTGCCACCTGTTATTGGCTGTGTTTCGCACCATCCAGTTTCTTACTATCATTGTGGCCACATCTTCCGTCTTATTTGCAGATAACTCAATATTTTCACACTTCTTTCTCTCCTTCTTTCTCCCCTCAACCAAGGGGATGTCATGGTTACTTCTCACCCTATTTTCATCTCAACTGTCTTGGAAACCATGTGGAAAAGGTCGTGGCTTTGGCCATTCTCCTCTGGCTAGGAGACTTGAGAAGGAAACAGAAGTGAGACGGACAGATGGATGGATAGACTGTAGGACAGAGAGAGAGAAGAATAGATAAACAGAGAGACAAATGGATGGATATGGAGATAGATAGATAGATAGATAGATAGATAGATAGATAGATAGATAGATAGACAGATGGACACACAGACAGGAAGGCAAGCAGGCAGATATATATAGAGAGAGGTAGAAGGATGATGGATATGGAGATAGATAGATAGATGGATAGATAGATAGAGGATAGATGGACGGATTGATAGATAGATAGCAGGATGGATGGATGGTCAGGTAGGTAGGTAGACAGATAGATAGACAGATATAGATAGGTAGACAGATGGATAGACAGATAGATAGATAGATAAATAGATAGATAGACAGATAGATAGATAGATAGACAGATATAGACAGATAGATGGATAGATAAATTGGGACACTGACAGAATGGTTGACAGATAGACAAATGAATTGATAGATAAAATGTATATAGATGGATAAAGAGACAAACAGAGAAACAAAGAGATGTTCAGTCATACAAAAAGGTAGACAGGGAGAGAGAGAGAGAGAGAGAAAGAGACAGACAGACAGACAGGCAAGCAGACAGATAGACAGAGAGAAAGAGAGAGAGAAAGGGAAAGAGATAGACAGACAAACATAAAGAGAAAGAGAGAGAGAGTCAGGGGGATGGCTGACAGACACAGGAGGCAGAGAGAAAGAGAGACAGACAAATGGAAAGCCAATGCTGACAGACAGACAAACAGGCAGATAGATAGATAGATAGATAGATAGATAGATAGATAGGGAGGGAGTCAGAGAGAGAGAGAGAGAGAGAGAAGAAACGAAGGAGAAAATTAATTACCTGCATCCCTTCAAACAACAGAAAAATCTTCTATTATCAATTATTAATAAAGATGTGTACGTTTGGCAAAGTGTGTTTTAATTAGATTCAATATGGAATCCATTCTTAATTAGATCAGAACTGCTACAACAACAACAACAACAACAACAACACCATCACTTTAACGTGGTCATTCAGCCTGCTAGAGATAACAGCCAAACTTCCCTCAAAATACACTGTATTATCCTAAAGGAAAACTGTCAGTATTGACTGGGCAGATTTTAATTTATAATCAAAGATCTTTCAGTCTACCCATGACCATCTCTCTTATTCCTATGTGCAGGTATCTTGGAGCCACATTAATCAAGAAATTCATTTCTAAGATGATAGGGTGCGATTTGAGGGAGATTTTGCTGTTATTTCTAGCAGACTCAATGACCACATGACCCCCCCCCCACACCGTGTTGGCTAAAAGAAAGAAATCACATCAGACAGTATACTTCTAGGTGTACCATTCTTGAAATCAAATTGAAGGGATGGTCATGGCTAGATTGCCTTTGGTCATGGGTGTGCATGATTAACATCGACATGGTGTTAAGGCGGTGAGCTGAAAGAATTGTAAACACGCTGGGCACAATGCTTAATGGTATTTCATCCATCTTCACATTCTGAGTTCAAATCTCGTCAAGGTCAACTTTGCCTTTTATCCTCTTGGGGTAGATAAAATAAATACCAGTGAAACACTGGGGTCAATGTATTCGACTAGTCCCCTCCCCTCAAATTTCAGGACTTGCTCCCTTAGTAGAAAGGAATATTATTATGATTTGTCTCAAGTTTTCGATAGGGTCAACCATCTATACCTGGCGGTTGTCCTCAAGGCAACTGGTTTCAGGCTTGTATCCAGGGGCTGGATCACTGCAATGCACAGTGACATCTCTTCAGTGGTCAGAGTGAATGGTCACTTTTCAGAGCCATTCAACATCACGTGCACAGTCCGGCAAGGTTGTCCCCTCTCATCTCTCTTGTATGTACTGACTCTTGAGCCTCTGCTACACAAACTGGGGGCATCCTGCAAGAACTAGGATGTTGGAGATGCATATAAACATATGCTAATGACGTCACCATAATGATATCGGATCATAAACACATAGAAACGACTGGCACAGCTTGGGCACAAACAATAGCTGAAACCTATATAAGTCAAGATCTGTTAACAACTCCTGAACTACTACAAGGAATTAAGTGCATAAATTTACATTTAGACTCTTGAACATTTCTGAAAATGAAAACATTTTCAACAACATCCAATGCCAGGAACAAAACACTAGCTATAAATGGACACTGAGAAAAACTTTAATATTTTTGGAATAAGATGCTAATTTCTACCAAAAGATATAAGAAAAAAGAAAGAACAGAAATATGATCTGGTTCAACCCACCATTCAATACTTAAACTAGGTCACATGCCTTGCTCACCACCATTTTTCCTTTTTAATAAGTCTTATAACTCACAATAGCATGTTTCAAAACCTTATTTCTGTTAATAAACTAGTCAATTGCTCACCTACTGCCTACCTTTAGGATCCAGTGAGGAACAGAGCTAAGCTAAGTTGAGTTGAGTTGAGCTAAGTTGAGGTAAGCTGAGTTTGTTCATCAGCTATGGTGTGTTTTCTACAGTTGGATGTCCTTAATAATGCCTATCACTTCACAGTGAGTTCTGGGTGCTTTTCCCATACCACCAGCACTAGTGAGGTGGCTGAGTAATATGCAAGACAAAAAAAAAATAAAAACGAGAACAGGGAAAAAGAAAAGTGCTATTAAATGACGGAAAGTATTCAAGAGGAGAAGTACTATTCTTTACAAGCATCCATATATGGATAATCTTTATATCTCGAAGATTAATCTGTAGACTAGGGCAATCTGTAGATACAATTAGCCCCTTTGGGATTAATACTCTACTACATCATACTATTTCTTCGTTATCTCTCGTCTCCTTTCCTTTAAATCACAAACCAAAAGTATTTATCACAGTATTGTGCTTTCATTAATCCAAAACATTGCTCATTGGAATCAATAGCCAGAACATTTTAATCAAGAGCCACCTGCACCATCTTAATCTTTCAAAATAATTCATAATTAGAACTTACAGCCCCATCAACCACCTCTGCTAATAATTTACAATCAACTAATTATAATTACATTAAACTCCATTATGTAATTAGTTAAACCTGCCCACGCATCTCTAATTCTTTCTATTATATATAGAGTATCATACAGAATCTTCCTTTGAATAATATTCTATAGAATTCCCAACAGTTTAAACCAAGCATTTCCTCTGTCAATCTCAGATGGAGGGATTTTACATATCTTTAGATTCTTTTAATCCTCTTCTTAATTCCCAAAGTAAAAATTTACAAACTCTTTCACGATCCTTTTTGGATATTTATTTCTGTTTTCCTCTTTTGATTCTGTTTCAAGATTTTCTTTTCTTTTTTTTTTCTCATTTGCATTAACTTTTTGAAAAATAAGCAAATATTTTAATTAAACTAAATATGTTGATTAAGCAAAATACAAATTACGTTATCAACATTCTGCATCTACATCATCATCATCATCATCATCAGCAGCAGCAGCAGCAGCAGCAATTAGCGTCTGTTTTCAATGCTGGCATGGGTTGGACGGTTTGATTGGAGCTGACAAGACCAGGCTCTGTATTTGGGCATGGTTTTTACATCTGGATGCCCTTCCACTTTATAGAGTGTACTGGGTGTCTTTTTACATGGCACCAGTGCATCTTATGTGGCATCTGTACCAGTGCTTTTCTTGCATAATTATTTTTAATGAATCCTCTTCTAATTAAGCCCACCACATTTTGTACAACAGCCTATTTGAATAGTAATTAGACACTGCCACTCTCATCTGGTTATAAGTCTCTGAATGAGGTACTATGACAAAACAAGTAAGTGTCACATTTTGGGCTCTGTAGCTAGAGCGTCAGGCTCACAATCATAAAGTAGAGAGTTCGATTCCTGGACCAGACTAGGTGTTGTGTCTCTCTGTCTCCGTCTGTGTCTCTCTCTCTTTCTCTGTGCCTCACTGCCTCTCTCTCCCACTCTCTCTCCCCCTTTCTCTTTCTCTCTCTAAATATAAGAAAAGACGTAAATTTCTAGAACTGATAGCATAAAAGTTTAATTTAATAGAATTTATTTCAGTGCATTTTCTTTTGATTCTGCATGACTAAGAGCTCTTTTTAAGAGATTGAAACCGGTAACATATTTTAATAAAAATGTATATACTTTCTAATATCCATGATAAAATCCTCAAAAAATTTTCTTTGCTTTTTGCATGTGTGTGTGTTTACATGCATGTGTGTGTGTATGCATGAGTGCATATGTGAGTGTGTGCATGTATGTATATCTACATATGTATGTATATGTATACAAAAATAGATATAGGTATTTATGTATTTATACATGACTATATGTATATAAGTATTTATGTGTGTGTATATATATATATATATATATATGCGTATATGTGTGTATGTGTATCATTATGTATATGAGAATATGATATATATATGTGTGTGTGTATATATATCTGCTTCTAGACAAGTCACTATCTCTGTTTTTCCTCTTTCACTTTCTTATTCTTTCTTTCTCTCTCTCTCTTTTCCTAGATTTAAAGTGAAAACAATTGCTTGAAAATTACAAGTGAAAAACAATTACTTGAATATAACAAGAAACTGTCTTCCTGAAATGAAAATAATTATATGAATATAGTTCAGACTTTCCATTATATCTGAAGATATATATGCACACGCATATACACAAATATGCATGCATACATAAATATCCACATATATACACCTTAGACACCTACATATATGTATGTATGCCTTACACACCTGCCCTTACACACATGCATGGGTGTATATATATATATATATATATATATATATATATATATATATATATATATATATATATATATATATACATACCCACATATATAAATATATACCCACATACACACAAACACATGCATATGTATGTATATGTATATAGAGAGAGAATGAGAGAGAGTGTGTAGTGTTAGAGATATGATAAGACTATTACATCATTCGTTTTATTTGCATTCCATATAAAAACTCCTTAAGCCTATTCGCATTTATCTGCCATTATATACATATATATGTATGTATAAAATACATCAACGTCACTGTCGTCATCATTGTTGCTGTTGTCATCATCATCATCATCCTCACCACCACCATCATCATCATCAGGAGCTGGGAAGAGAGAGGATTCAACAAGGTGGTTTCCCTGTCTCATTTGACATGGTTTCTATGGTTTCATGCTCTTCCTAATGTAAAAATCACTGGTGAGGCCTAAGCACTTACAAGAACTACCACTGGTGGTACACACACACACACATGCACACATATGCATTTATGTATTAAGCCCCCTCGGTCATGAATGACCATGGGATTGCACCTAGGAAGTTCCCCTCTGAGGCACAAGTCTAGGCAAGGTTGCTTTATGGAAGACCAGCAGTTGCCCATACATACCAGCCTCCCCTTACAACATCATTATATGTGCATAGGGTAAAGGATAAAATTCCCCTTTGGTACCTAGAAAGTTACTCGCTGAGGCACAAGTTGTTTATGGAAGACCAGCAGTCGCTCATGCATTCCAGTCTCCCCTCTCCATGCCACTGATGTTATGCAAGGGAAAGGCAAAGGATGATACAGCTTGGCACCAGTGATGTCCCAACTCATTTTAACAGCCGAGTAAACTGGAGCAACATGAAATAAGAGACAGAATTGTACAAATAAAGAGAGAGAGAGTGAGAGAGAGATGTGAGATAGGAAAGATTTTGGATGTACAATAACACCTCACTTTACAAGGACCCACTTTACAAAACACTGGGTTTACAAGTTTTGTTTTAAAATAAATAGAATGAGCCAAATTTTGAATGAAGAGCAAATGTTCCTACTCTTATAACAAATGCTTCTACCAAGAAATTTATAGAGAGGCAAAAAAAATTCTTCTAAGCAAACAACTTTAGACTTGTCTTTTTAAAAAAAAATCTACAAATCCATCTATGAGTGCTTGTGAATCGGTGATCGTGTCTACAAGTGAGGGTGTGTGCGAGTCTAGTGTGAGTGGAAGTGATTCAGAAAACAATTTTTTATTTTTTTCCGATCCCTTTTGATCGAACTCCACCCCACTTTTTTTCTTTCCTACGATTCTTTTTGATCGACCCCCCACTTTTTTTTCTCTCCTTCTCCCTCTCCAAAAGAAAAGCTCTACATTGTATTTGTCCCCTCTGTGTAAAGCCCTGTGTGGCTAATAAAAGAAAACGATAATAATAATAATATTATTCATGATTTTGACATTCTTTTTACTTTCCAAAAAATATTCTTTCCATTCTACTGTTGTTTTATTGCCATTTATTTATGAGTATTATAAATTTCATAGGTAAGATATTTTTCTCGGAACGAATTACGATTTATAACATTGCTACTGTAGGAAATTATTGCTCCTCTTTATGAGTTTTCACTTCATGAGCGATCTCCACGAACAAATTAACCCATTAACTGCCAAATTTTTTTACTCCTATTTTTTGGCTTTGCCAGATGTCTTAGGAATTAATATATAGCATTTAAATTTTCTTCATATGTGAATTATTTTGGAAATTATGATAAATCTTTTGAAAAGTCCCAAATGGGGATTGCTGATAAAAAGCATAGTTATCCTTTTCTATTCAATTGCAATAATAAACATTTTAGGTTTTTTAAAGTATGGTATCGAATGCGGATGTGTATGAAATATCAATGAATGACATAGATGCGAAATGCAAAAGAAAAAACGTTTGTAATCCAAAAATTGCAATTTATGACATAAAATGTCCTCTAGAATTAACCCAGGGCAGAGCTTTTTAATATAGGCGCAGGAGTGGCTGTGTGGTAAGTAGCTTGCTTACCAACCACATGGTTCCGGGTTCAGTCCCACTGCGTGGCACCTTGGGCAAGTGTCTTCTACTATAGCCTCGGGCCGACCAAAGCCTTGTGAGTGGATTTGGTAGACGGAAACTGAAAGAAGCCTGTCGTATATATATATATACATATATATATATATATATATATATACATATATATATATATATATATGTATGTATGTGTATGTATGTGTTTGTCCCCCCAACATCGCTTGACAACCAATGCTGGTGTGTTTACGTCCCTGTAACTTAGCGGTTCGGCAAAAGAGACCGATAGAATAAGTACTAGGCTTACAAAGAATAAGTCCTGGGGTCGAATTTCTCGACTAAAGGCGGTGCTCCAGCATGGCCACAGTCAAATGACTGAAACAAGTAAAGAGAGCTAATGACGACAACTACTAAATATTGTTAAACACACCTCTGCAAATGCAATGTCCATAAGCAATTCACTTTAAATACAACGATCAACTGGCAGGGAGACAGTTTTAGGCAGATCCCCAAATGAGGTTTATGGCAGGCAATGGGCTAACTCGTTTACCGAGGCATTGCTGTACTCAATTTATTTCATTTTCCTTTTAGCGTTTATGTTTTAGTGTTCCATGCATTGGAGTGCGAATGAGTATATTTGGATATGTATATATGAATAGTCTTATGTAACTGAGTTATGTCAATGTGTGTGTATGCATGATAATATGTGTGCGTACGTATGCATACACACATTTTCATTGTTGTCTTATTCATCATGACTATGACCATCATGGAGTAGCATTTTTGCTTGTGAGTAGGATAGAAATAATGTATGTATGTATGTATGTATGTAGACAGATAGACAGACAGAGAAACAGATAGACAGACAGAGAAACAGATAGACAGACAGAGAAACAGATAGACAGACAGAGAAACAGACAGACAGACAGAGAAACAGATAGACAGACAGAGAAACAGACAGACAGACAGAGAAACAGATAGACAGACAGAGAAACAGACAGACAGACAGAGAAACAGATAGACAGACAGAGAAACAGATAGACAGACAGAGAAACAGATAGACAGACAGAGAAACAGACAGACAGACAGAGAAACAGACAGACAGACAGAGAAACAGACAGACAGATAGATGATAGACCGACAGACAGATAGATATGTATGTATAATCAAGCATATATAAGTGTGTGTTTTTGTGTTGTTTTATATACATGTTAATATATTTTTATACGAGTATATAAAAACATATTAATGCATACATATGCATACCTATATTAATGCCTGCATATGTATGTATGCATTTGTGAACGTGTGTGTATGTGTATGTGTGTGTGTGTGGTGTGTGTGTAGTGTGTGCGTGCGCGGTGTGGGGGTATGTGTAGGGGTAGGTGTGTGTGTGTGTACTTCTTTGTGTGAATATGGATGTTCGTTAACACAAGTACATCTTAGTCAAATTATGAAAGATGACTCTACTAATATGGACATGTCAAAGCGTAGTGGTGGTGGGTGATAGTGTGAGTGGTAGTCGCTCAGTGGTGGTGGTAGCGATGGTGCTGTGTGTTATATTACATTATAGTCTTAAATGTTATCTTCTCCGCATCATAAAACCACATAAATCCATCACAATTTCTCACCATCGGTATATAACCACGCCCTCCCACGCCACCGCCACCACCACCACAACCACCATCACCACCTCTCTGTTGACTTGGCCAAATTCCAACTAGTTCACTCACCCCACCCCAGCACCACCACCACCGATAACCTCACCCCAACATCTTCCTCTCTCTTCTGTACGTCTTTTCTCTCTCATTTTTACCATTTAGTTAGAGAAGAAGAGGAGAGGGAGAGAGGTGAGGGAAGAGGAAGAGAGTGGTGGTGGTGGTGGTGGTGGTGCATTGCTTGTGACCTACTCATAGTTGGAACTCCCCCGCCACTCTCTCTCTCTTGTTCTCTCTGTCTTCCTCTACTTCGCTGGAGGAGTGAGACTGACGCAGAGGTGACTGATGTGGAGTTTGAACTTCTGTAATAAGAGTTGAGAATTGTCTTCAGGATAAAGAAGACCTGAGGAAGGATAAAGAGGAAGAGGAGGCAGGAGGCAGGCAGGAGGAAATTGCAGAAGGTCACAGTTCCAAGAGAGGCGTAGGGTGGGAGACAGGAAGGAATCTGGAGAGGGACGGGGGTGTGGGAAGAAGCAAATAAGTGCTTAATGTGGGACTTACACCAATTTCTTCTCCTGCTGTTTATCATCCTTCATCAACCTGATCCTTGCATGTTTAGATGAACCAAAGACCAGAACACATTGCGCAGAAATACTAACGCATAGACACTAAACACATAGACCTAAACACAAACACTAAACGCATAAAAAACTTAACGCAAACACTAAGCACACAGAAACACTAATATATAATACCAACTACCCAATACTTCCACGAAGCAAACACCACCCAATGCAATAAAACAACACATACATGTTCTACATAACAAACAGGTTAAACACCAAACCGGCATGGCTGTACTGTAAGAAGCTTACTTTCCTACCACATAGTTCTGGGTTTAGTTCCACTGGGTGGCACCTTGGACAAGTGTCTTCTACTGCAGCATCAGGCTGCCCAAACCCTTTTAAGTGGATATGGTAGACGGAAACTGAAAGAATCCCATCATATGTCCGGCATTTGCCATGCTAGATCGCTGACCACTACATTTATATTTTTTTCTCCTTGTTTCTCTGTGTTCCTTTCTGTTGAAGAGCGTAGGCTCGAAACCTCAAAGACTTTCTCTATTCCTGAGCGTTATACTAATACATCCATTTGTTGTTTACACCACCTGTCTTCGTCTGTTGTTTTTTTCGTAAATTCTCCCATATATATATATATATATATATATATATATATATATATATGATGGGATTCTTTCAGTTTCCATCTACCATATATGTATACACACATACACACACACCTAGAAAGTTACACTCCGATGCTCAAGTCCAGGAATGGTTGTTTATGGAAGACCAGCAGTCGCCCATGCATAGCAGACTCCTCTCTCTGTGTAACTGATATTATGCAAGAGGAAGCCAAAGGTGAATACAGCTTGGCACTAGTGATATCCAACTCATTTCTATAGCTGTATGAACTGGAGCAATATGAAATAAAGTGTCTTGCTCAAGAACACAACAGGAATCAAACACTCTAACCACTGAGCTATATATATATATATGTAGATAGATAGATTCATGTATGTATTTATGTATATACTTGTATACATAAATATATATATATAGTCAATAGGCATTTTTTAGCTTTGATCTATCAAATCCAAAGCTTTTGTCAGCTGAAGGCTCTATTCAAATCATTAAAAGTTCCAATTAGAAATAATTATCAAGTAATCAGAATACATCATTAGTTCACTGAATAACCAATAGTATTTTAATTATCTCAGCTAATATGGGAGATAACTCCAGGCAAGTTTCAGTATGATATGACTTCTTCAGCAACACATAGGCACCATAACATTGCACTTGCTAATATAGCGACAAGAGAATCACTAAGCAGACATTGAATAGTGTTACTCACACAGGCGTGAAAAATTAACATATTTAAAGAAAAACCTAAAGCTTTATCCAATATCTAAAAATGGTTTTAGAGAACCCATTGCATTTTGCGTTACATACTTTAAAAGCCATTAACACAAACACTGCCTTTAACAATGCCCACAGGGACTTCCATTTTTACAGAAAGTGTATGGATATTCAATATTCAATTAATATTTAATGTTATCTTATTTTTCTCTTTCTATTTCTTTCTTTTATTTTTCTCTTTTACTCCCTTTCTGCCTATATTTAGCTCTGTACACATTTTTGGAAGCGTTTGTATTGATCGCCGTGTGTATTCTGTTGATGACAATTATTGATTGAAATTCAGTGAGTGTTTCACTACATATCACTTACACTTCGCTCTTAACCTATTAAGGTTTTTTCTGTCTGACATGGCCATGGATACCTACAGCCTTAATGCACGTCAATTCAGCCGAATCACATAACACAGCCCACGTGTTAAGTTTCAAAAGTAACTACTGATGTTTTAAACGAGAGAATTCCTTTGTAATTCTACTCAACCTAGCAGCCAAATCGCCCTCAATGAATTAACCGCTAAGTTCAAGATATAGAGTATTGCAGCACTGCAGATACATGTTAGCTGTTTGAAAACCTGCAAAATCTGTTAAACAGGTTGCAGTTGGTGCAGCAAAAATTTTAACACCAAATAACATATATGTGTGTGTATGTGTATGTATATATATATATGTTTTGTTTATGGATTTGGTTTGCCAGATTCTTTATGCGAGTTCGTGTGTTGAAGTATATTGAAAAGGTTGCAAGATGCAATGAGAATTTTAGGAAAAATAAATAAGTAGATAAGTGGAAACTTTACTGGTGACTCTGTTAAATAACAAGGCACTATAAGAGAATCTCTCTCATCAGAAACAACAATATATATATATATATATATACACAGACAAAAGCTTGCTTCCAAAACCACATGATTCTGCGTTCAGTCCCATCCCACTGCATGGCACCTTGCACAAGTGTCTTCTACTATAGCCTCAGGCCAACCAAAACCTTGTGAGTGGATTTGGTAGAAGGAAACTGAAATGTATCTTTATGTTATGTTTGTCTTATGTGTTTGTGGTGTTTGTCCACCAATCACCACTTGACATCTGGTGATGTTTTGTTTGCATCCCTGTCACTTAGCAGTTCAGTAAAAGAACTGATAGAATAAGTTCCAAACTTAGAAATATGTACTGCAGTCAATTTGATGCAATGCCCCAGCATGGCCACAGTCCAAGTGAAAGATAAAAGATGAAAGATAAAACATAACTGTAGCCTCATCACTGACACAATTGTGAAAGGAAAAAAATTTGACACTTCATAAAATAAATTTAAATTTTAAATGAATTTAAAAGCTTTGTGCATTATTAAACAACAGAACTGTGTCTTGTACAATGCAATTGCTTTAAAATATAAAATGAACCAAATAAAAACAAAAATATGGAGTAACTTTTATGTGGTCACATAACTTGTTCAATGCAACAGCAAAACCTCCCTGAACAATATCTCTGTTTAACCCTTTCAAGTCCCAAGTTGGTGATTGGGAAAAATTCAGAAAGTGCATCACATATATCTCTGTATGAGGTGGTATCAAAAGGTTTCTAGTTACGTTTAATAAAAAATAACTTATTTACCTAAGTTTTAAGATTATCTCCTTGCACAGTAATACACCAGTCCCAGCTTTCCTGCCACTTTTGGAATCTGGTCTGGAAGTCGTTTTCCATAAGTGAGTCAAGGACCTTCTGCAATTCACTCTGGGTCTCAACAACAGTGTTAAAATGACGATCTTTCAGCTGCATTTTCATCTTGGGAGAAGAGATGGAAGTCCACAGGTGCTAAAGCTGGTGAATAGGGCAGGTGTGGAAGTGATACCATGGTATTTTTGGTGAGAAACTTTGGAGTTATATATATGTGTAAGCAAATATTTGAATGCTTACATTCAAAATAAGATATTACTCTTGTTAATATTATCTGTGGTGAATATAAGTAATAGATAATAACAACAACAGCAACATAGGTGGTACCAGGTTTAAATATTTCTAAACAGGGTGACACCTTGTGCAGCCTTATGCTTTGTGCTAATTTTCAATTATGTGTGTGCGTGTATATATATATATATATATATATATA
>NC_069002.1:10900247-10902902 GCF_001194135.2 Octopus bimaculoides | reverse complement strand
ATATATATGTGTGTGTGTGTGTGTGTATGCATATATATATATATATATATTTCAAACCTTAGTGTTTGAATGTTTTGTCCTTATGTATATATATATACATATATATATATATATATATATTTATATAAACTGATATTACATATATTTTATTTACAATATTTATAATATCATATATAAATGTAAACACATTTTCATAGTTTTATGTGATAAAAGTGAGTGAGCATTTGGTGATGGAAAGAATGAAAGTTGAAATACAAAAAATACTTCAGAGCCACATCAAAATTAAACTTCATTTAATGATAAACTTTATTGTTATATAAGATACATCAATGGATTAGGTTTGTTTTATATAAAACTCTGAGCTGATGTCATCTCCTCTGACAGTGATGCAGCATATTTAACTCCCATCCACCCCAATGTAATGCCAGTGTTTATTAACTAAACATGGAGCTTCAATACACCAACAAAATTTGCCTCATTAAATCATTTACTGTTGTAAGTATACATATAGGGGTAGGTGAAGGTGTGTGGCCCAGTGGTTAGATTGTTGCAATGATGATTACTAGGTGATGGGTTCAATTCCCAGACCGGGCGGCACATTGTGTTCTTGAGCAAAGCATTTCCCATTGCTCCAGTCCCCAATTTTGATCAAGGGGGTGGAATGTTGACCTGCTCACCTAGCCAGTGGGATGGTGTTATTTGAAAGCTAAAATGATGCAAAGTGCATTGTGACCAGCGATGTGTGACATCTTATAGTCTGGTTGGTCATGTGTTCCCGTGATATGATATAGGGGTAGGTGTGGGGTATGTGGTAATGAACATCCTTAAGCACCACCTTAAAGGGATTTTAGTCAAAGAAATTGACCCCAGGACTTATTCTTTGTAAGCCTGGTACTAATTCTATTGGTCCCTTTTGCTGAATCACTAAATTACAGGGACGTAAACATATCAGCATCAATCGTCAAGCCTAATTTATAAACTTAACTTATGGACCCTGAAAGGGTCAATAAGTAAATTACAACCAACTCCTATATACATAACTAAACAGTGACCAATCCATTAAGTCATACAAAAATTATAATCCCTACCATCTTCCATAGTATAATATAAAAGTGAAAGCTTAATAACCACATTCATTCAATCAATCAATTTATATATATATATACTCTTTTACTTGTTTCAGTCATTTGACTGTGGCCATGCTAGAGCACCGCCTTTAAAAGAATATCAGTCATCGTCCCACGTAAAAGCACCTACTACACTCTCTGAGTGGTTGGTGTTAGGAAGGGCATCCAGCTGTAGAAACTCTGCCAAATTTAGATTGGAGCCTGATGTTGCCATCCGGTTTCACCAATCCTCAGTCAAATCGTCCAACCCATGCTAGCATGGAAAGCGGACGTTAAACGATGATGATGATGATGATGCTAATGCTAAATTGACTGGGCACATACCACCACCACAACCAGATTTAGAAATACCTGGGCATGGCCCTTTTAACAGGAGCCATTTTTTAAGCTTGAAGAAAGAGCAAAAAAATCTTCACAACTGATGTACCCTTCTTCCACTCTCCCTCCACCTCCTTCTCATCTTCTTCCCCCCATCTTCCTCTTCTTTCTGTTTCCATTCAGGTCAACAATACTATGTGTTATTTTTGGTGGGAGAGAGTTGAATAACGAAACCAATAAAACAGACATTGCATGCAAATGAAACATGTGAGAGAGATGATGAAACAAATGATGAAGATGATGAAAACAGCAATGAGGCAGTGGAGGGGGGGAGCAGAGGCAGAAGAGGATAATTAGAGATAATGATGGGGGACTGCATAAAGTGCACATATAAACCTGAATTTCATTCCAATCTTACCAAACAAAAAAAGAGAAAAGGAAAATTCCTTAATGTGACTATTGGCACAGTTTATTTTTTATGAGGGAGTTGGGGGTAGGTTGCTTAGGGAGGGGAGAGATGTTGAAGAAATTTCCCAGAAATGTGAGAATAGAATAAAGAAATTAGTGTGAAAGGTCGCATTGAAAGAATCCGATGAAACAGTTAAAGAATAAAGAATTTGCCATTTTTTTTGGGGGGGGGGGTATTTTAAATGTAAACTTTGAACTTTGACAAAGAGAGGTCAGAAGGTTGTAACAATCATAATTAGAAATAGTTGCATCTATGTGTGTGTGTGTGTGTGTGTGTGTGTGCGCGCGCGCGCGTGTGTGAAGGTACATGGCTTAATGGTTAAGGCATTTGGCTTACAATTGTAATGTCAGGAGTTCAGTTCCCAGGAGCACATTGTGTCCTTGAGCAAGTTTATTTCACATTGCTCCAGTCCACTCAGCTGGCAAAAATGAGTTGTACCTGTAATTCAAAAGATCCAGCCTCATCACATTCTGTGTCATGCTGAATCTTCCCGAGAACTACTTTAAAGGCATGCCTCTCTGTCTGTGGAGTTCTCAGCTACTTGCTGTTCCGTTGAGTGGTTCAACTGGAGCCCTTGTCATTGTAATCACATAAAAGCACCCAATACACTCTCGGAGTGGTTGGCATTAAGAAGGGCATCCAGCCATAGAAAATCATGTCAAATCAAACTGGAGCCTGGTGCAGCCTTCTAGTATGCCAGCCTTGTCAAACTGTCCAACCATGCCAGCATGCGGGTGCACA
>NC_069002.1:10894576-10898643 GCF_001194135.2 Octopus bimaculoides | reverse complement strand
ATATATATATATATATATATATATAAATATGTGTGTGCGTGAGTATATACGTGTGTGTGTATATATGGATGTATGTATATATGTATCTCTCTATCTCCGTGTAGACACGTTTCTGAAGAAATCTTTAAAAATAAAAAAATGCACTTCTGAAGGTGAGATGAGAAACTGCATCAGCCCCGTTTCTTTACTCATATTTTTAAGATGACATTTTGCAGAAATACGTTATCTAGAGAGTGGATTACATTACATTGAAAAATCAAAGACGTTTCAAAAGAATAATAAACGAATGTTGAAATTATAAAAATTAGTGGTAACGATGTTTGGACAAAAAAAACGATGTTAGTGTGAAACAAGTCAAACTGTATTAAAACAATATATTGTACGTACCTGCTAAAATTACTGGATATATAGATCCCAGGATGTATAAGACCTAAGCTGCAAAACAGCTTTGAAATGGCATCAAGTGTTTCCACTTTCTTTTAGCAATTTTTGGCGCCGAAATTTTAAACGGGTAACAAGTACTCTTCGATTTCGTGTGGCGAGAAAGAGTGGGGGAGTGAGTCAGTAAAGATGTGTTTTGAAATGCAGACTTGTTTTGCAGATTCGGAATCTCCGCCCTCGATATAGTGTGTTCATGTAAAAATAAAAACAAGGAAATATCCCAGAGTGGGAGGGGTCCATGATCTTTACCTCCGTCGATTTGTACATGCTCTGGTGACCGATCTATGAAATTTTCGGAATTATTCACCGTATGGTGAATGTAACCGAGTTTGTGGAGATTACAATAGCTTGCCAAATTGTCAGTCAGTTCCTGGAAGGACGTTTTGTCTGATAACATTCTCCAGCGTCTCTGTACTCCTATCGGGTACACGTTGAAGAAATCCTTTTTCTGGTTGTGGTGTCATAACACCCGAGAACCCAAGTTTTGCGACACATTCTTCCTACATTGTTCTTGCTATTGAAAAACAAGCTTTCATCGATTTCCACTACATGCTCCGGACCACCAATGGTAGTTTTGTCTGACAGCAGTTTTGCTGAACAAAAATCTTTACTGAACTGGTACTAGCGAACGGCACTTTTTATATCAATGCAATTCATACTTGCAGATATCGTTACAGGCAATTCGAAAATCAAACCAAACACTAAAAGAAAAATTACATATAATGGCAGCTTAGAGTTTTCTGTAAATGTACCTTTCCTGGTGGAAAGAAATTTTTTTTTTTTTAACATTTAGCGCACATTCTATTGACAAACCTGAATTTTGAAAATTCATTGAATGTGTGCAAGCACACGTTTTTTCATTGGCAATATGTTTGACTTCAGATAATCTGTAATGCTCTCTGGTGCAAGGTACAGTAAAAGTTCCAATCTGGGTGTACACAATGTAAAATAAATTCGGAAAAATAGCAACAGCTGCTTTTTATTTTTTAAAGGACACAAATATTGCGAAGATGATGATGGTGATTGTTGCTAATTTCTTTATTCGGCACTGAAGGCCTTAACACAGAGGGAGACACTACAAGGACAGACAAAGTAATACAGTACGTGGGCTACAAAGAATGAATGATGAATGAAATGAATTGCTTACAATGAGGTGATGAAATGGCTTACGAGTCCCCCAAAACTCGCAGTTTCATTTAACAGTTCTCTCATACAGTTAATAATCATGTTTTTTCTTTAGCAATTGTAAGTGGCCACAGCTCCTCTACACTTGGCAGAGCGTTGTAGCCCACGTATAATCCATTTATTTGAAACTTGTCCGGGTGAATCTGTTGCAGTCTCTGCATCACATACTCTTCTACCAATATCGCTTTCTTTTTTTCTATATGAGTGTGTACCTCAAAGACAACCATCATCACCTTCAACTCACTCTATCTCTCTCCCACACGTGCACGCACAGACAGAAAATCCTAATTTTCAACTCAACACACAGCTCAAGACTGATTTCTTTATTTGGCACTTCCGGCCACAACACAGAGGGGGACACTACAAGAACAAACACAACATTACAATGGGGATATAAAACATAAAACGAATGACAATGAGATGTTATATAATGAAGAAATGAAATGGCTGCATGTAGTACCATTTGAACGTTTCTATAAACTATTTCTATTTACCATCTTTCACTTTTTCTATTTTTTCTTAATTATCTGTTTTTTCTCTCCTTTTTTTTATAATAACACAAAACACTTTTTTTTCCAAACAATTTTACTCTTCCCTCTTTTTTTTTTTAATATCTCATAAACGGTTCCAAGTCCTTGAGTTCGTTTACTGGTGTCAGCTCGTCGAACTCCACCGCCACTCCGGGCGTGTCAATTGTGTCTCTGCACATGTCTTTTAGTTTCCTGTATGTGTCCTTATCGACCACAATGGCCTTCACATTTGCAGAGTACACATTTGTGGGTAACTTTACTCTTATAATATGCTTAAATTTTCGAATTTTTTCTCTCCGTCTAACATCATGGCTCTATGCAACTATTGCAATATCAGAAAACCACCAAAATATGATCGGATGAGACGGGGTTGAAATTGTGACCGATGAAACGGTTCTGGTACATCGAAAATAACGTGAGAGGATAATCAAAATGGTTTGGCTTTTTGGTACGCTTGACGAAGAGAGCGTTTATGGTCCCACTTTTGACCGAATGTGGCGAGGTTAACAGAAGGAATGCTGACACCCCCATTCCTATCATTAGACGCTACACCCGGACGGGCTCAATAATCTATAGTGTGTTGGCGTACTTATTAGTAACTTGAGCAGCATGGACTATACACACTATCAGGTTAATTACGTTGAACACTTTGTGGACCCCCTATAACCCAGCTATGTCCGGGTATTTCAGAAGTGTGGGTTTATGCGGAACAACTGTTGTCTGACGGAAGAGGAGTACAGCTATCGTCTGAGTCAATTGTAAAAATTAACCCACCGGATTACCTGACGAAAGTAGGTAAGAATTGTTTTCTCGTAGTAGTAGCAATTGCGAGAGAGGTGATATGGAAGTCGGGAATGAAAGGTATCGTGACAAACATCGGCGTCTCCGGCCTCGCCCTCGTGAAAATGTTCGCTTTTCACTTGAAAAGGAAGGTGGAGTTGGAAAAGAGGTGTTTGTCTGAGAGTGAATTATAAAAAAAAAACGATGAACGCGTGTAGCACGCATGTTGGGAGTGAAAGACCCTGCGTGAGCACGATTGAGTGACTTACCAGTAAGTCGGTGCCAAAGACAGGGCTCGTGAGGTCGGAGCATACCTGCTTTGAACACCTCATCGTGTGATTTCTTGTTTGTGGTTTGGAATTTATTGTTTGTAATTTATTGTGTTGTAGTTCATTCGATTTCATTGTACATGGAAAATGTTATTATATCATTCGTTTGTATGTAACCCCAATCACATTGTATTGTCCCCTCCATGTTAGCCCGCATGGGTAATAAAAAAAAAACAGACCCCCAAAACCCAGCTATTCACACTCAGAATATTGAGCGTTTATGGGGAAGCCTGAAAAAGTGCATTGTTCGTCCCGGAATGAGACCGAAGTATCGCTAGGTTAATTTTTATACGGGCCATATCACCGCCAACTCAGCAACTTCATAAGTTTCTCCTGGAAGCTGGAAGACTGTAGCCATGTTCCTGAAGACACGGAAGAATTGGTTCCTGATGTTCAATCATGCTTAGCTTTTTTCTATCATGAAACGATATTCAACACCATATTTATAAAACTATTCGGATAAACTTTTACAAGTGCACCTCCACGCAGTTCATAAAGATAAAAAAAAAACTAGGATTTCTCGCTTGTAATCAACTACCCTGACCCCCTAATGTACCGCAAACCCCTAATTTTTTTCCGAAAAAAAAAAGAAGGGTGGGATAGGAAACTGGAACCCGAACTCCCTGAAATTATTTGGGCGATCTTTGGATACGAATCCTAAATATCGGCCTTTTCCGTAAAAAGTGTCTTCGGCGATCTTTATCAAGGATCGGCCTTTTCCGTAAAAAGTGTCTTCGACGATCTTTACCAAAGATCGGCCTTTTCCGTAAAAAGTGTATTCGACGATATTTACCGAAGATCG
>NC_069002.1:10892150-10893350 GCF_001194135.2 Octopus bimaculoides | reverse complement strand
TTAAAAGGTATTTCTATAAAATTTCATTGAAAAAAAACCCCATTTTCCTAAAGTTTATGAGGAGAAATGCTCGGATGTTGCGAATTTTCTGAATTCCTCTCCCCACCCCTTTAGAAAAGAATTTCCGCACAAGTTTCTTTATAATCGTAATGTATGCCGTTTAAAAGGTATTTCTATAAAATTTCATTGAAAAAAAACCCCATTTTCCTAAAGTTTATGAGGAGAAATGCTCGGATGTTGCGAATTTTCTGAATTCCTCTCCCCAGCCCCTTGGAAAAGAATTTCCACACAAATTGCTTTATAATCATAATGTGTGCCGTTTGAAATATATTTCTATAAAATTTTGTTGAAAGAAACCCCATTTTCCTGAAAGTTATGGGGGCAAAAGGTCGGATGTTGTGAATTTTTTGAAGACCTCTCCCTACCCTCTTGGAAAAGGTTTTCTCCACAACTTTCATTATAATCGTAATGTATACCATTTGAAAGGTATTTCTATAAAATTTCATTGTAAAATAAAATTCATTTTCTTAAAAGTTACGAGGGAAAAGCTCGGACCTTGTGAATTTACCGAAGTCAAACATTCACCAAAACATTTACTATGCTTCATAGAATATTGTGTTTGCATAACGAAGTGCCACCTACCTACAAACCTTTAATATATACATATATACAGTTATCTCCAAAACAACCTATAAGGGTGGTAACTTGAATATAGCTGCATTGATGTGTATACTCTGGGTGTTACATCTTAGGACATCTGTGCAACAGAAACATATGTTGGACTGAGATTTAACGTCAATTTATTGTATATAATACTGTAATAAACAGGTTTTGGAGGATCTATAATTCTCCATTCTTCTTTACAATGTCTTATATATATATATATATATATATACACGTGTGTATAATTCACATTCGTGCACACATCTCTTTCCGTTTCTAAGATACAGCCAAATAAACCAAATATATAAATACACACACAAACACACAGACACAGTAATATATATATATATGTGTGTGTTTTTTCGGAATTTTTATTAGCTCGTTAATAATCTACTCTTGCAGTATTGTTCTTCTAATATTATCCATTCAAAAGAGAAATATTTGCTTAAAGACAACAAGACGTAAAACTAAAACGTCACCATGGTAACTGGGTGACATTCATTTTCTTTCTTTGTGTTCTTTTTTGTTTCTGCTTTC
>NC_069002.1:10890643-10891282 GCF_001194135.2 Octopus bimaculoides | reverse complement strand
TTTTTTTTTTTTTTTTTTGCAATCATTTGGTTTCAGCTATTGCCTTGTATTGTAACTGACATCACTCATTCCCCGCTCCCCATACGATCTTGAAAACCACCTACCCTACTTCTACTCACTTTATATCTAGTAGGGCCACCCGGGCACCTCACTGCCGAATCCACAACTGACATTATGCCACCAGCACCCTCTACCACATCGAAAGGACTCGAGAAGAGCTCCAGGTCTAAAGCTTCATGTCCTGCAGGAGACAAGAAGTACAAGAAGAAGAGGAAGGAAAGTTATTCCATCTACATCTACAAAGTGTTGAAACAATTCCAACCCAACACGAGTATCTCCAGCAAAGCTATGTCTATCATGAAGAGTTTTGTTCGAAAGAATAGCTTCTGAAGCCATCCATTTGGTTCACAAAAACAAATGTTTGCCGCAAGGTCCAGACTGACCTTTTGTAAACAACTAATAACTTATGACCATCTAATTATTAAAGTCAGAATAAATTTATCAGAAAAGCCATTTCTATTCATTTTTTTCAAATATACATTACGGCACCAAGAACTTTCAATTTCTTATTTTACAATATATATATATATATATACACACACACACACATATATACACAAGCACATATATATACATACA
>NC_069002.1:10884423-10886923 GCF_001194135.2 Octopus bimaculoides | reverse complement strand
ATATATACATGCATATATATAAATGCATACATACATATATATATATATATACATGCATATATATAAATGCATACATACATATATATATATATATAAATGTATATATATAAATACATATATATATATATATATATATATATATATACATATATATATATACATATATTTTTAGACAGCAGAACACAGTGCTTTTCTTGTGAGCAACATATTTAGAAGCTATGGATTTCATGTCATAGGAGTGGAGGAGCTGCACTTGCACTCTGTTGTTCACAGTCTCTAACCAAAGTTCATTATCAAGAGCAGGGAGTGTATTAGGAAAACTCAGAAGGAGGCTAAACACAACATTAAGATCGTTGGAAAGCCAGGGAGCTCCATCATATCACAACTATGTAGGACTACCCCTTTGAGAATCCCACATGCACCAATGATAACTGCATGGTAGGTAAGATTAACCCTGGCATTAACTGTAGAACCAGAAATGTAGTCTACAGCATAAGGTGCATAGAAGGTGCTTGTAAAAACAAGTACATGACATACATGTGAGAAGTATTGCGGAGAGACTAAATGTACATTTGAGACAATATGACGACAAAAAACAGTTCTCCATACTCTATCACCATGCCAAAGACCAGCATGGTGGCACACTGGGTCAACTTGACATCTGCATTTCATCTAAGCACCCAAAGGACCCAACACTCAGACAAATACAGGAGTACATTCTCATAAATGAAACATCCCCAGTACTAAAATACGACATATAAGTAGAAGGTAGTCATATCCCAATAACCATAGTTTATATATACAGTTGTTAGTAGGCTGTTATGTAGACGTGTATATATATATATATATATATATATATATATATATATATACTACAGCCCATATACTACAGAAAGCACTCTCCATTTGAAATGGAATAAATGCAGTAATGATTCTAGCATGCATAGCAAAACAAAAGTGCCCTTGCTACTCTTGGCCTCCGGAGGATGCCCGGTACTAAGGCAGTTGGAATAAAGTTATAATGAAAGGAAACCATAAATGAAAATGAAAATAATAATGATTTCAAATTTTGGCACAAGTTCAGCAATTTTGAAAGAGCGGTTAAGTCAATTACATCGACTCCAGTATGCAACTGGTACTTATTTTATCGACCCTGAAAGGATGAAGCCACAGTAGAATTTGAGCACAGAATGTAACTGCTGTTAAGCATTTCGCTTGGCATGTGAATGATTCTGACAGCTTGCCAATTCAAGTACAAGGTCAGTAATTCTCAAGGGAGAGGGTAAGCTGATTACACCGACCCCAGTGTTCAACTGGTACTTATTTTATCGACCCTGAAAGAATGGCAAAGTCGACCTGAGCAAAATTTGAACTCTCAGTGTAAAGAGTCGGAAAAAACGCCGCTAATCAATTTTCCCAGTGCGCTAACAATTCTGTCAGCTCATAACAATGATATTAACAACAATAATAACAACAACAACAACAACAGTAGCATCTTTTTAAAAAAGATCTCAGATGTATGCATTGGAAAGTAGGTGAAGAATGACTGTAATAATGGGAAGAGATTGCTTGTCAAACATTTCATTTTGTACCATTTCCAAAGAGTGTCATTCTAAATATGAATCTCAAAAATAATAGGAGATATTTTCAAAAAACACTTTTTTTTCTTTTCTTTAAAACAAAAAAAAAAAAAGAAAATGAAATTCATTCTTTTATTATTTTTGTTTTTCTTCTTGTTCCATTTTTGAAGGTAACCACCTCACCCAAACCCCTTTTCACACTTTCGGATGGATGAAGTTTTTCTTCTTCTTGTTCTCTCTCTCTAGCTATCTCTCTTTCTTTCTCGCTCTCTCTCCTTCTCTCTCTCTCCTACCTCTATGTATATTTATATATATGTGTGTGTGTGTGTGTATATTATTGTCATTATTATTATTATTATCATTATTATTTTTACATTTTAATGATTTTCAATCCTTCCTTCTTTTCTCTGTGACTACTATTGCAACTATTACTGCTACTACTACCACCACTATCACTGCAACTACTTTTCTATCATTATTTTGTCACCAATTTCTTTTCTGCTTTTGTTTTTGTTTTTTTTTCTTTCATTGCATCCTTTTATATCATTTCTTATTTCTTTTGTTATTAATTGTTATATCAAACAATTGCAATAATAATAATGATAATAGTTTTATTATTATTTTTATTGTTATTATCATTGTTGTTATTATCATTATTATTATTATTATTATTACTATTATTGTTATTATTATTATTATTACTATTATTATTATTATTATTATTATTGTTATTATTATTATTATTATTGTTATTATTATTATTATTATTATTATTATTACTATTATTATTATTATTATTGTTATTATTATTATTGTTATTATTATTATTGTTATTATTATTATTGTTATTATTATTAGAAGAAGAAGAAGAAATTGCGATCGATAGAAGTGAAAGGAAATTTCGTTTCCTTTCACCATAC
>NC_069002.1:10865014-10884211 GCF_001194135.2 Octopus bimaculoides | reverse complement strand
ATCATTTCTCTCGCATGAAAGAAAAAAAAATGAAAAATTAAAACCATGAAACTTTAAAAATATTTACCTAAATAAAATTTTACTTTTCACAAAAATGGCTAATGCAAAAAGCAAAGAAAAGACGTTTAGCTCTGTCTCTTTGCATTAGAATTTATGGAAGTTATCGACACCTTTCTGGGGTTTTTTTTTTTTTTTGTTCCTACGACAACAATCCATGTCATGTTTTATCATATTTCGTATATTTTTTCCCCTTTTTCTTAGTTGTATTGTTATTCCACTCCCTATATATATATATATATAGAGAGAGAGAGAGAGGGAGAGAGAGAGAAAGAGGTACAGACAGGTAGAAAGGCAAACAGACATAAACAGGTATATTTATTTAGATATACTTATGTATGCATGTATGTATTTATATATATATATATACACAGAGAGAGAGAGGTAGATAGATAGATAAATAGATATAGATATATGTACATGTGTGTGTGTGTATATATATATATATATATATATATATATGTATATATACGTATATATGTACGTATGTATACATGTAGATATATACATATGTACTTATGAATATATATATATATATGCATAGATGTATCTATGTATATATCTATGCATAGTATGTGAATAAACACACACACACATATATATATGTATATATATATATATAATATACATGATGAAGAAATGGAAGAGAAAACTGAAACCTGTGGTGGGGTGGTGAGAATAAAAATAAAATAGATGCAAATACGAAAATTCTTTTGTTACAAAAATAGGCAAAAGTAGACGAATATAAAAAATGAAATTTTAAAAATAACATGTTAACAATCACGATATTGTAGCAATATTGTAAGGCAGCTAAGAAAAGTGGGTAAATAAAGGATCATTATTATTATTTTCATTATTATTACTATTATTATTATTATTATCATCATCATTTTTAATCAGCTTTCCCTCCTTCCCAAAAGCTGTTGGCCCAGTGCCAAAAAT
Source organism: Octopus bimaculoides (assembly GCF_001194135.2). Taxonomy (NCBI): domain Eukaryota; kingdom Metazoa; phylum Mollusca; class Cephalopoda; order Octopoda; family Octopodidae; genus Octopus; species Octopus bimaculoides. The sequence continues at coordinate 10,883,212 of NC_069002.1, read as the reverse complement.
TTGAAACTATTATCATCATTATTATTATTATTATTATTATTATTAATACTATTATTATTATTACGGCGGGCAAGATGCTTTACGGTATTTCATCCGTCTTCACATTCTGAGTTCAAATCTCGCTGAAGTCGACTTTGCCTTTCATCTTTTCGGGGTCGATAAAATAAAATAACTAGTAATGCACTGAAGTCGATGTAATTAACTTGTCCTTCTTCCACCAAATTTCAGGCCTTGTGCTTTTAGTAGAAAGGATTATTATTATTATTATTATTATTATTATTATTATTATTATTATTATTATTATCAATATTATTATTTTTATTTCTTATTTTTGTCATCATCATTATTATTGTTATCAATATTATTATTATTTCTATTTTTTATTTTTGTCATCATCATCATTATTATTATTATTACTATCTATATTTTCATTATTTTCTTCCATTCTATTTAAAAAAATGCTTCAAAGATAAAAAAAAAAGAAACAATAGAGTTTATTCTTTCTCAGTTCTAAACTAGGCAAAAAAACATTCTTGAATTTTGGAGTTTTTTTTTTTATTTGACTTTTTTTTTTTTTTTTCATTTTAAAATTAGGTGTTGAATTTTTGAATTTAAAAGCTTATTTTAATGGAGTCTGCTTTCGTAGCTGTATTCACCCATTCACTCACTCATTCATTCCCTTTTATTTACTGATTTAGATAATATTTGGTTTCTTGTATTCTTGGAATATTTTGCTGTGTATTTCTTGCTTCTATTTAATGTGACATATTTTATTCATGTGACTAATTCACAATAATGCAAATATTGTACTTAGAACTGTTGTTGTTGTTGATATGAATATTGCTTTTGTTGTATTTGTTGTTGTTATTCTTCTCCTTGTTGTTGTAGTAGTAATATTAGTTGTTGTTCCACTTCTTCTACTCCCCCCTCCTTGTGGTGGTGGTTCTTGCTCTCGTGGTTATGTTCGACATTGTCGTTGTTATTGTTGTTGCTCTTTTCTTTTTCTTCTTCAACATTGATGCCATAAACCCCACCACCCGCACCACCAATTCCACCCATCCTACCCCTTTTCTTCTTCGTCTTCTTACAATAATAATAATACTATTATTATTTTTATTATTTCTATCATTATTGTTGTTAATGTTATTAATATTATTATTATCAGCATCATTATTATCTTTTTCTTCTTTTCTCCTTCCACCCACACCACCAATTCCACCCATCCTACCCCTTTTCTTCTTCTTCGTCTTCTTCTTACAATAATAATAATACTATTATTATTTTTAGTATTTCTATCATTGTTGTTGTTATTATTAATATTATTATTATCATCATCATTATTATTATCTTTTTCTTCTATATTCCTTCCACCCCAACATTTTGTGGTGGTGTTTGTTGTTTTCATTCTCTTTTGCTGCTGATGTTGCAATTGGCTTTGAGGTTGTTGCTGTTGTTGTTGTTGTCAATGTGACTGCACCGTAGTTATAGACAACAACAAAACAACATAAACATTCCACTAGAATTAAGCAATCGAATAACTTAAGCAAAAATGAATAATTTCTTTATTGAGTTCGATTATTTGTATTCTCAATATTCAATCAACTGAATTACTTATTCAGTGAATGCATGCATGTATGTGCCTGAGTATTCCACACATACTCGTGCCTTTGACATAGTTATCCAGCAGAATCAGTAGAATGGGCTGCACGACAAGGTTGGCCTCTCAAATCACACATGCACACACAATATATATATTGAGAGAGAGAGAGAGAGAGAGAGAGAGAGAGAGCGGGGCGGGGTCAAGTTGAGCAGACAGCCATTCTTTACCTCATGGAATTGATCCCCTGTAAAGACATCGGAGTCTAAGTTTGAATCATTCGAGCACTACAAAGTGTTTTCTATACTGAGAAACTCTGGATCTTGTCTGTGGACTATATACAATGTGTGTGTGTGTGTGTGTGGAAGTGCATAGCTTAGTGGTTAGGGGTGTTAGGCTCTTGATCATAAGAAATCATGATCCCTAGATTGTGAGTGCAATATCTTAACCACTCAGCCATGTGACCTTTATGTCCTTTCTCTATTTCTTTCTTTCTCTCTCCCTCTCTCTCTCTCTATATATATATAGATATAAATATATATATATAATAATAATAATAATATCAGGGATTAAAAATCCAAAATTACAGGTAAAAACTCAATTAAAATCAATTTATAAAAAATTTAAATAATATTAAGTTTCACAGTATTTCGATGAGTTCATGAACCTTGGTTCTTTTCCCTAAAACTATATATATATATATATATATATATATATATATATATATATATATATATATATATATATCATGCACACACGTATATACATATACACACAGATATATATATGTGTGTATGAACATTTGAAGGAGGGGAAAAACTAATACAAAAAGCAAAAGAGAAAATATGAATTACGAGAAAATATGATGTGAATTGCTATCATAGAAAAAAACGAAAGGTGTTGATAATTTCCATGAATGCAAATGCAAACTGGAAGACCTAAATCACGGATACAATTCACCTGACAGGTTTCCATTAGCAAAGCTCTTCCATATCGTTTGTGTTAACCTAGAGCTATCATTAACAACACTGCCACACAGTGGGGTCAAAAATGGTAGCTGAAGATTGTGGAACAAAGTTCTTAGGAACCTGGCAATGATTGAATTCGAATACTGTGTCTGGTTTTCAGAGAACAAATAGTTTTTATCATGCAGTAAGTCAGTGAATATACTTCCAGACAGGAAAGCTTCTATTTCAGGTTAAAAGGAAAACGAAAGCTTGTCTGGCAATGTCATGTATTCTTCCACAGCACCCTGTCGAAAAAACCAATCTTCAGGACACAGTTGAAGGATGGCAAAAGGGACACAGAGGGAGAAGATCTTGGTTTGACAACATGAAGGACTGGACAGGCCACAATACTGAGGTCCTGCTATGCACGACAGAAACAGTGACCAGCAGCAACAGCTGACTACAAAAGAGTCTTGAGTGGCAACCCGGTGACTGCATGCACTAAATAAGGGACCTTGATGATGGTGGTGGTGATGATGATGATTTGGTAATATACAAGATCTTTTATTGGTTTCAGTCATTATCCTGGGGCCATGCTGGGGCACAACCTTGAAGTAGTTTCAGTCGAATGAATCAACCCAGGACTTAATTTTTGGGGGCTAAACCTGGCACTTATTCTATTGGCCTCTTTTGCCAAACCACTAAGTTACAGGGACCTGAACGCATCAACACTGGGGGACCAGATGAGGCTCTGTAGTAAGAAGCTTGCTTCCCAACCACATGGGTCTGTGTTCAGTCTCACTGCTTGGCACCTTGGGCAAGTGTTTTCTACTATAGCCTTGGGCCAACCAAAGCCTTGTGAGTGGATTTGGTAGACGGAAACTGAAAGAAGCCTGTTGAATATATATGTGTATGTATTTGAGTGTGTTTTTGTATCTGTATTTGTTCACCCCTGCCATCGTTTGACAACCAATGTTTGTGTGCTTTCGTCCCTGTAACATTAGCAGTTCGGCAAAAGAGACTGATAGAATAAGTATTAGGTATACAAAGAATAAGTTCTAGGTCGATTTGTTTGACTTTAAGGTGGTGCTCTAGCATGGCCACAGTCAAATGACTGAAACAAAAGAATAAAAGAATATGTATATACGATGGGCTTTTTACAGTTTTTGTCTATCAACTCCACTCATGAGGCTTTGGTTGGCCTGAGGCTATAGTAGAAGACACTTGTCCAACGTACCACACAGTGGGACTGAACCTGGAACCATGTGGTTGGGAAGCATGCTTCTTACCACACAGCCACGTCTGTACCTATGTTTTCAGTGCAGGCGTGGCTATGTGGTTAAGAAGCTTGCTTTGCAACCATATAGTTTCTGGTTCAGTCCCACGGCATTACCTTGGGCAAACGTCTTCTGCTGTAGCTCTAGAATGACCAATGCCTTGTGAATGTGTTTGGTAGATGGAAACTGTGTGGATCCTATGGTAAAGGTGCATGCATGTCTGTGTGTGCATGTGTACGCATTTGTGTGTGTGTGCATTTGTGTCCTTATGTTTGTTTGTTCCTGTCCACCACTTGACAACCAGTGTTGGTTTGTTTGCATCCCTCTAACTTACCAGTTCAGCAATATTGACCAATAGAATAAGTATCAAACCTATGAACAAACATCGGAGTTGATTTGTTCAACTATAATCCTTCAAGGTGGTGCCCCAGCATGGCCATAGTCTAATGACGAAAACAAGTAAAAGATAAAAGATAAAATACAACATATTTTAAAATATTTTTCAAAAATTCCTCCAATCGCATCTGTGTTTCTTCAAACAAGTCCAAGAACATATTGGAAACTAATAACCATTCATAATGCAGACACTTTTCCAATAATGTCACTAATACTTCAGAGAAAACTAACTCTGCTACTAAATGTGGCGCTAATAATTTACGACCAAAAGAAAGAACTATGAACCTAAAAATGGCTGCTAGTGTAGAATCTTTGGCATTATTGCGACCATTTAAAGACTGTAAAGATAATTTTCTTGCCAATTCTAAATGCAGATGAATAAATCCAGCCAAAAGGGAAACAGTTAGAATCCGTAAAAATGGTTTATATTCATCATTGTTAGCATTAAAACATATCGCTTCTTTTCTGTTATGGAATTATGGTGTATCTATCATCAATTGCGCCAGTAATCTGGATAATAAGTACCTTTGAGAATATATGCATGCAGTTCGATGACATAAAAGACTTCTACCTGGATATAACCAAATCCATTCTTCCGAAAGATTTAGAATTCTATAGAGGTTTTATTCCAATTAGTGACAAAGACATTAATGTTATTGTCCTAGTTAACAAATCTTTGCTATTTTATGGCCATTCTTTATGGCTTAAATTCAGTGTCCAGGTATTATTTGAAGTAGCTATGGGGATTGTATGCTGCGACAGAGGATTGGAAATTAATAGAACTGCAAATCGCATTTCAGACATCTTCCAAAAGAGATTCTGCACTGGCAACCAATTATGTTTTGATGTACTGTTGGTCATTCATATTTTGATGTTTCTTTTGCTTGTTTCAGTCATTGGACTGCAGCCATGCTGGAGCATTGTCTTGAAGTGCTTTAGCTGAACAAATTGACCCAAGTGCTTATCTGTGTGGGTTTTTTTTCTTTTTTTAATCAGGTACTTATATTATTGGTCACTTTTGCCAAACTGCTAAGTTACAGAGAGACACAAACAAACCCATATTCGTTGTCAAGCAGTGATGGCAGGTAACAAACACAAAGACACACACATAAACATCCATATATATATATATATATATATTGGAAGGTTTGGAGGTGATGTACAGGAATTATATATTTAGAAAAAATAATAAGGTACTCGGATATATATATATATATATATATATACACACACACACACATTTGTGTGTGTGCAAGGCATGGCTGTGTAGTAAGAAGCTTACTTTACAAACCACATGGTTCTGGGTTCAGGATAGATGGTTGGGTGGGTGGGTTGGTGGATAGGTGCAGGATGGATGGATAGATAGATAGTTTTTTTGTTTGCTTTTTTTCCTTTGCACACACACACACACACACACACACACACACACATAAACATTATATAGATGCAATGAGACAGGTTGTATTTTGTATGCTTGGGATCATCCTGAAAATGGAGAACCAAAATTTGGTAATAACATTGCTTGAAGGCACATGGATCAGTTGTTAGAGTGTCGAGCTTACGATCGCAAGGTTGTGAGTTCGAACCCCGGACCAGGCTGCTTGTTGTGTTTTTGAGCAAGACACTTTATTTCACGTTGCTCCAGTTTACTCAGCTGTAGAAATGAGTTGCAGCATCACTGGTGCCAAGCTGTATCGATCCCTTTGCCTTTCCCTTGGATTACACTGGTGGCATGGAGAGGAGAGGCTGGTATGCATGGACAACTGCTGGTCTTCCATAAACAACCTTGCCCGGACTTGTGTCTGGGAGGTTAACTTTCTAGGTGCAATCCCATGGTCAGTCATGACCAAAGGGGGGTCTCAGCAATAACATTGCATTTCTACACATTACTGCTTAGCACTCCTATCTCGTAATTCATTTATGGTGAGCCACCGATTAACACTACCAGTCATCATACGATGACAGCAATATCATAAGATAAACAATCTCTCTTGTCAGCTTGCAGTGCCCCTGTCAAGTTTCTGTGACTGAAGAGGTGATAACCACTCCAAAATGCTTGCATCTCACAGTTTGGGTAGGTGGCGCTGCAAGCTGATTTAGGTGTATTTTCATTATATGTCTACAGCAAGCAATTTTCTCCATCACAAAACACAATGAATGGATTGCTTACAGGTTCAAACATGCCACAAACATATCTGAACCTGAAATAAAATTGTATGTGCTTTTCATTGTTATAAATGCAACCATGAGTTAAGTATGGCGAACCATCACAACCAACCTCCAAAGCAGAACTTCACCCAACAATGGTTCTGCTTTCAGTATAGTGGATTTGGAAGGGTGTTGTCTTTTCCTTCCTTCCATGAACAGAACATTCAGTTCGGATGTGTATTATAATGACCAACTGGACAAATTAATTGCAGTAATCCACCAGATATGCCCAGCACTTGTTTATCATAAGAGCATTGTCTTTCGTTATAAGGGCATTATCTCTTCGAAATTCTTTGAATGGACAGACCTTCATCTCTGACAAGGACATAGAAATTCACCTGGAAGAGTTCTTCACCAGTGAAGACAGGAAATTCTTTGAGCAGAGCATAATGGATATGCCTGCAAGATGGCAGAAGATACTGGAATGAAACGGCAATTACATCATTGATAGAATAAATAGCTTTGTGTTTAGAACTTGTCTTATTTTCCCTTACAAATGCCAACAAACTTTGTGGCCAACCCAATAAGTTAGATAGAAAGAAAAATGTGTGAATACAAATAAACGAGAAATACAGAGAGGGAGAGGGAAAAAATGAGAAAATGCAGCCACACACACACACACACACACATGCACTTACAGGGATACACATGTGCAGACAATCACACATACCCACACACACACACTGTAATACACATGCACTCATGCATACACATATACGCGCACAAACACCCATATACGATATGTGTGTACAGGGAGAAATACATAAAGATATATTTCATATTTCTGTGTGTGTGTGTGTGTGTGTGTGTGTGTGTTAGTTTGTGTGCAAGTATGTTTGTGGATGTAAATTTATGTGTGTAAGTGCGTGCATAAGTGTATGTGCATGTAAGCAAGTAAGAATGTGTAAATGTATTTGTGTGTGTGTGTGTTTTAGATAGTTTGTGTAATAGCATGTTCCTGAGTGTATGTCTATGTGTGTACCCGTGTTTGTGTTGCTTGTGTGTGTGTGCACGTGTTAGGTTGTGTATGGACGTTTGTGTATGCGTGTATGTATGATTACATGTTTGTGCATGTGTATCACTGTACGTGTGTGTGTGCATGTGTATGTGCTGACATTTGTATGTCCCTCTATGTGTATGTCAGCATGTGTGTCCTTGTGTGTGTATGTGAGTCTGCACATGTATCCCTGTAAGTGTATTTGTGTGTGTGTGTGTGTGTATATATGTGTATGTGCGTGCCTGCATTTGTATGGCCCTGTGTGTGTGTGTGTGTGTGTGTGTGTGTCTCTGTGTGTGTGAGTGTGTGTGTGAATGTATGCAATACAAGTGATACCACACACTTCATTAATTATCTGAAATGAAATCCTGATGGACTTGGAGGGAATTTGATACTGAAACATACAAACACATGCACTACCATACACACACACACATTGACAATCACACACACACACACACGCATGCACTCCAACATGCACAAGCACACACATACACACAGATAACCAATTATACACACATATGTACATACACACATGAATCTCGGTGCTAGAGTTTCAAACCAGCTTAGAAAAAGAGGATCTTGCCTCTTAATGGAGAGAGAGAGAGAGAGATGGACAGACGGACAGCTGGACAGACGGACAGCTGGACAGACAGACAGACTAAGAGGGGAGAGAGGAGGAGGAGGAGGAGGAAGAAGATGAAGAAGAACGAAGATGAAGAAGAATGATGATGAAGAAGAATGAAAATGATGAAGAAGAAGAATGAAAATGAAGAAGAAAAAGAAGAATGAAGATAAAGAAGAAGAATGAAGATGATGAAGAATGAAAATGAAGAAGAAGAAAAAGAAGAATGAAAATGAAGATGAAGATGAAAAAGATGAAGAATGAAAATGAAGATGAAGAAGAAGAATGAAGATGAAGACGAATTATCAAGAAGGATGAAGAAAAAGAAGAATGAAGAAGAATGAAAATGAAGATGAAAAAGATGAAGAAGAAGAAGAATGAAAATGAAGAAGAAGAATGAAGATGAAGATGAAGATGATGAAGATGAAGAAGAAGAATGAAGATGAAGATGACGAAGAATGAAGGTGGTGATGATGAAGAAGATTTAGTTTGAAAGGAAGAAAGAGAACAAGTGTGAGATAAAGGCAGAAAGAGACAGACAGACAGATGGAGTTAGTGAGAGGATGGTGATGGAAAGGATGAGGAAGAATAAGGTAATAAAAAAACTGCAAAGCCAACAGGAAATGTGTGACCATCTCCCCCTACCTTGCTCCACCATAATCACCAGAGTGGTCAGTCATATCATGACTTTTACCAAGATTGTTATTGTAAAGAGTAAATGGACGGACACACACACACACACACACACACGTGTGTGTGCGCGCATATATATACACAGACATATATATACTGACAAACATGTACACATATATACACACATTTACACTTAAACATATGTGTATACACAGACGAAACGTTCATACATGTACAGTCAAATAAAGTATTTATGCACATGTACACACAAGTAAGTACACACAAACACACATGCATAAACACACAAATCACTACACACACACATGCACAAACACACAAATCACTACACACACACATGCACAAACACACAAATACACACACATACATAAACAAATAAGTACACGAATGCACACTCACACACAGACGAAACACACGTACACACACACACACAGACGAAACACACATACACACACACACACAGACGAAACACACGTACACACACACACACACAGATGAAACACACACACATAAACACAAATAAGTACACAAATGCACATACACATACACAGACGAAACACACATACACACACACACATGAACACAAGCATAAACACAAACCGAACCATTTTCTAAGAACGAAGATATCATATGACACTAACCATTATTGTCTAAGATAACCTCTCTCTCTCTCTCAGACAATTTTCTTCATCAAATTTCGTTCACCAAAACACACAACTACACAACGTTGTCACGAAGGCACTTCATCTGTTTGCAGTTGATGTATTTTCCTCACAATACAGCAATATACCATGTGAATATCAACACATATTATGTTGATAAAGATATACAATATAGATATATAGATTACATTTGCTCATAAATTAATGGCTTTCTACATTAGAACAGGGCCACAAATTTGTAGCAAAAAGAGATATATCATCATCATCATCGTTTAACGTCCGCTTTCCATGCTAGCATGGGTTGGACGATTTGACTGAGGACTGGTGAAACCAGATGGCAACACCAGGCTCCAATCCGATTTGGCAGAGTTTCTACAGCTGGATGCCCTTCCTAACGCCAACCACTCAGAGAGTGTAGTGGGTGCTTTTACGTGCCACCGGCACGAAGGCCAGCCAGGCGGTGCTGGCAACGGCCATGCTCAAAATGGTGTATTTTATGTGCCACCCGCACAAGAGCCAGTCCAGGGGCACTGGCAACGATCTCGCTCGAAAATCCTTACACATGTCACGGGCATATATATATATATATATATATATATATATATATATCATTTAATGTACAAGGTGTTTAAATAAGAGTTACTAATAGTTTCTTGCTGTGAAAATGTGTCTAGGCTGGTTTTTATTATGTGCCTTGTATCTCCAAGCAATCGTCATAATTGATCGTAGCTTTCTCTGTCAAGCCTTCAGCTCTTTATAGAAAGGGAACAAAGCACTATAAACCTGATATGTCTTATACAGACAGACATTACCACTAATAATATTCTTGTTTGTCATTTATCATTGTTGGTGAGTTAGCCTCAGGTCAGCAATTATTTAGTAGACCAATGTTTTCCAGCCATGATCATCCCATAAAAGTTTGTCAATGAAAAAATAAATTAAAATTTCGGTGAGTTGGTTTCCTGTAACATGTAAGAATTCCAATTTTTTCAGACAATTGTCCCTCTTTAGAGAATTTTATTCCAACATATTGTATTCCAAGTGCCATTATCTGCAGAGATGCTGCCCCTCCTCCTCTTTTCAAAGATCATTTATCTTGTATCTTTTTTTTTTAATTTTTCACACTCTTTGGTCACTGGACTGTGGCCATACTGGGGTACTGCTTTGGAGGGATTTTAGTTGAACAAATCACCCCCAGTACTTATTTTTTAGTTTTGATATGACTGACCAGTCCAATAGTGCGTGTGTGTGTGTGTGTGTGTGTGTGTGTGTGTGTGTGTGTGTCTTTTGCTCAAGAACAAAATACATCACCCAGTCCAGGGATTGAAACCACGATATTATGATCATGAGTCTAACACTCTAATCACTAAGCTACACGCTTGCGCTAGGAAGCCAGTGAGCACACACTGTCGGAATGGTCAGTCATATCAATTGGTCTCTTTTGCGAAAGTATTAAGTTGCGGGGATACAATCTGATCAACACTGATTATCAAGTGGTGGCGACAAATACAAAAGCACACACATATACACATACACACACACATACACGCTATATACACACACACATACACACTATATACACACACACATACACAAAAATACGCGCACACACACACACACACACACACACACACACACTATTGTACTAGTCACTCATATCAAAACGTTGGCTATGTGTGAGCAAATAGAAGCATACACATACACGCACACATACAAACCAATAAAGACGCACACACACAAATGTAAATACAAATAGAACCATTTTTGAAGAACTGATGCATCATATGAAACCAGCCATTATTGTCTTAGATAACCTCTCTCTCAGACAATTTTCTTCATCAAATTTCCTTCACCAAAATACAGAACCAGAGAATGTTGTCACAAAGATATTTTATACAGCTTCATTTGATATATTTCCAACATAATACAGAGATATACTACAAGGATATCAACACATATAATATTATAGAGATATATAGGTGGCGAGCTGGCTGAAGCATTAGCACACCAGGTGAAATGCTTAGCGGTATTTCATGTCTTTATGTTCTGAGTTCAAATTCTGCCGAGGTCGACTTTGCTTTTCATCCTTTTGGGGTCGATAAATTAAGTACCAGTTGTGTACTGGGGTCGATCTAATTGACTGGCCACCTACCCCAAAATTTTGGGCCTTGTGCCTAGTGCAGGCATGTCCAGAGTAGAAAAGAACATTGTAGAGATATATAAGGTGAAGGCATGCAGCCTGGTGGTTAGGGTATTGCACTTATGATTGCCAGACCATGGGTTCGATTCCCAGACCAGGCAGTATGTTATGTTCTTGAGCAAAACACTTCATTTCATGTTGCTCCAGTCTACTTGGCTGGCAAAAATGAGTCATCCTGTGATGGACTGGCGTCCTGTCTAGGTTGGGAATATGTACATCATGGATATCTGGGAAGCTGGTTTCCCAGTTTCTATGGCATATATATTCCCCGTCTGGATGGGACAGGGGTCCATCACATGATTACTCATTTTCGCTAGCTGAGTGGATTGGAGCAACATGAAATTAAGTGTTTTGCTCAAGAATACAATGTGTCGCCTGGTCCAGGAATCGAAACAACTAACTTACAATCATGAGTGCAACACTTTGTCCATTAAACCACATATGAATAACATCCAGTCATCTCATTCTTGAGAGTAAAGATTGTTTGCCAACATAACATGGCAGTCCTAGTTTAGGACTAATGTTGCTGTAATTTAGCCCCAGGAGACATCGTCTCCAGCTGGCTATACAACATGATCTGTGTCCTTATATTTTCTCATGTCGTGAGATTTAAAATTAGTAATTTTTTAATCTCATTCTTGGTCTAAAACCTGAGGTCTCTAAAGTAACACTATTCAACAGGATCCATAGATCAGAGTTCAAGGAGTCTGTCCAGGTCAAACAACTACTTCTGGGCATTGAGAGATCACTGCTCTGGTACTGGAGACATGCTTAGAATGGTGCAGGAAATGATCACGGGACCGGTTCTTCTTGGAGTTTCACCCACATGACTGGTGCTCCATCGGTTATAACAATGAAGATTCCAGTTTATCTGATCAACGGAACAGCCTGCTCGTGAAATTAACGTGCAAGTGGCTGAGCACTTCACAGACACGTGTACCCTTAACGTAGTTCTCGGAGATATTCAGCGTGACACAGTGTGACAAGGCTGACCCTTTGAATTACAGGCACAACAGAAACAGGAAGTAAGAGTGAGAGAAAGTTGTGGTGAAAGAGTACAGCAGGGTTCGCCACACCATCCCCTGCTGGAGCCTCGTGGAGCTTTGGGTGTTTTCGCTCAATAAACACTCACAATGCCCGGTCTGGGGATCGAAACCACGATCCCATGACCGCGAGTCTGCTGCCCTAACCACTGGGCCATTGCGCCTCCACACACCCACATAATATTCTAGAAAATAGCTTCAGTCTATCTTTAATGGCCTTAATGCCATTTTCATTGTTTCAGTAGAACTTTAAATAAGTTTAATGATAATAAAATGATTTTAATAACCTCTGTGCTCTGTTAATATTCTCAAAGCAGCTCTAAAAACAACAGAGCAATTTTAATGGTTCCTGGTGCAATATCAATAGACTCAATGATACATCAATTGCATCGGTGCATCTTCAATTGTCTTGGTTCAACTCTAATTGCTTCGGTGCAGTTTTAATGGTCTTGGTGCAAATTCTGTAAATTAAGTACAACTCTAATTGTTTTGCTGCAACTTCAAGTTGTCTCAGTTCACCTATAATTACCTTGGTGCATCTTTGAATGCATCTGTTTGACTTATTGCAGCTGCTTGTTCTCTGCCAATTACCGTTTCCTTAATTGTATATGTTTGAATAAATAGAAATGAATGTTTTAGTATAAATGTTGAACATCTTATTCAAATATATTTTACATGCTTGTGTGTGTGAGTGTGTTTATGTTCCTGTATGTATATATATATTTGTATGTGTATACATATATATTTATATATCTGTGTGAGAGTGTACATGTACATATATATATATGTGCATGTAAATGCATATATGTGCATGCGTATGAATATAAATATACATATATACACACATATACACATATATATATATTTACATACATATATGTATAAATATATATATATACATACACTCAGACACACACATGTATATGTATGTATATAACGTGGTGTATATAATGTGGTTATATGCAATTAAACTTACTTGTTACAGTAATGGATAATAGATATTTACATATATTATCCATCCATCTACCTATCTATCCATCAATTTGCTTTAATCGATCGATCAACCTATCAAGCCTACTTGCTTACTTAACATCCTACCTAACATCTAGTCATCCATCCATCCATTCAACCATCCACCCTTTCTTCCATCCCAACTATCCATCCTGCCATATCACCTGTTTAGAAATTTCAAGAACTATGTTACGTAATGTCTTTCCATTGGTTAAGGTGGTTGATATGCTATTTGAGGGTTATTTGGCTGCTTTTTCTGTCAGGTCAAGTGACTATATAGAGGCAATAGAGAGGAACGGTAAGAAAAAGTGAAAGATTGATGGATTAAAGAGAGGGGATGGTGAGAGATGGTGCTTGGTAAAGAAGAAAAAAAAGGAATAGTCAGAGGGAGAGAATAGATGGGGTAGGAGTGATTGAGAGCAGGGAAGATGGTAATGTGTAGATGGAGAAAGAGTGGATATTAGAAAGACAGTGGAATGAGGGTAGGGAGAAAAAGGAAAAGACAAATGTTGGGATATAGAGAGAAAAAGACAGTGGGTTATATGGAGAGGAAGGCATGGTGTTAAGTAGAGAGAAAGAGATAGTGGGATGTATAGAGAGGAAGGTTTGGTGGTAAGTAGAGAGAAAGAGATAGTGGGATGTATAGAGAGGAAGGTATGGTGGTAAGTAGAGAGAAAGAGATAGTGGGATGTATAGAGAGGATGGTTATGTTGTAAGTTGAGAGAAAGAGATAGTGGGATGTATAAAGAGGATGGTTATGTTGTAAGGAGATAGGTATAAGAACTGAGAGAAGGGGGAGAGGAGAAAGGGTGCAAGAGGGTAAAGAGATGGGAGAGAGAGAAGGGGAGTGAGATAGAGGAGAGAATTGGGAGAGAGAAAGAAGGAAAATAAACTTGTAGTGAGATGAGAAAGAAAAAGAGTATCAATGAAATCCTCCCCTAATATATTTGGAAGAGGAGGGAGTAAGAAGATATTTACACGTGTGTGTGTGTGAGAGAGAGAGAGAGAGAGGGGGGAGATAGAGAAGAAAGGAAAGAAACAGACAGAAAAGGGAGAGAGAGGGAAAAAGAATGAAAAGAGAAAGAACAATTTGATGAAGAGGGAAAGTGAGAAAGGGAAAGAGAAAGTAGAGGAGGGAGATTAAAGTCAGAAACTTCGAACGAACAGAGCAGCTTGATCAGTAGTGGTGGCCACCTCTGTGAAGTAGTGGAAAGGATTTTTTTTTTTCTTTTTAATGAACTTACTCAGCACCAGTGATGCAATTCAGGAGTTCATTGTTGATTGCTTTCAAATCAGAACAACTGGCAAGAAGGTGGTAATCATGCTAATAGCGATAGCAGTGGTGGGGAAGTAGAGGTGGTGGTGGTATTGGATGTGGTGGATGCAGTAGTATGGGTGTTAATAACAAGGAAACACCATGTACCCCATATCCTCTGTTTTGGTTTCTTGAAAGAATCTTTTCATGAACAAATTAATGCTTCTTCTTCTTCTTCTTCTTCTTCTTCTTCTTCACCAACTGCAGAACCACGAGAACTGCACCATCACCACCATCCATCCATCCATCTATCCATTCCCCACCCCCAGCCACAAGGCTTTCAGGACCTTCTCCGCCTAAACATGTAACTAGGCAGAAATTAAATGAATGGAAAAACAGTTAGTAGGTAGGTAGGTGGGTGAGATAGAGGGTGAGTGGATGAGTTTATTAATATAGGAGGGAGAAAGAGAGAGGGGCATGGGGAGAGGGAGAGAGAGAAGGAGTGAGAGGGAGAGAGGAAATGAGAGAAGGAGTGAGAGGGAGAGAGGAAATGAGAGAAGGAGTGAGAGGGAGAGAGGAAATGAGAGAAAGAGGTATTGTAAAGTGAGTGTGAGTGGAAGAGAGAAGGGTTTATATGGTGAGACTCTTATGAGAGAGAGAGAGAGAGAGAGAGAAAGGCAAAGAAGGACACATAGAGAGGAAGGAGCTGGGGAAGTTTGAGATGAAAAAATGAGAGAGATAGAAAGAGAGGGAGAGATAGAACTAAAGGGAGATTTTAGATATGAGAAAGAGAAAGATAGTGGGCGAAAAAGATGAGAGAGGGAGTGGGAGAGAGAGATGGAAAAGAGAGATGGTGGGTTAGAAGAGTTTATTAAGATGAGATAATGAGATAAGATGGGTTCGGATGAGGTGAAATGAAATGAGATAAAATTGAAGAATGGAATTACAGGATGTAATAATATCTTGGTCAAGAATCTTCTTGAAGGTTTGAAAAAAAAACAGACAAAAACAAATAAAGGAATAACAATGGTTTCAAATTTTGGTACAAGGCCAGCAATTTCGAAGGTGGAACTAGTCAGTTATATTGACCCCTGTGTTCAACCAGCACTTGAGTGGAGGTGCAATGGCCCAGTGGTTAGGGCAGCGGACTCGCGGTCATAGGGTCGCGGTTTCGATTTCCAGACCGGGCATTGTGAGTGTTTATTGAGGGAAAACACCTAAAGCTCCACGAGGCTCCGGCAGGGGATGGTGGCGAACCCTGCTGTACTCTTCCACCACAACTTTCTCTCACTCTTACTTCCTGTTTCTGTTGTGCCTGTATTTCAAAGGGTCAGCCTTGTCACACTCTGTGTCACGCTGAATATCCCCGAGAACTACGTTCAGGGGTACACGTGTCTGTGGAGTGCTCAGCCACTTGGTCGTTAATTTCACGAGCAGGCTGTTCCGTTGATCGGACCAACTGGAGCCCTCGGCGTCCGTAAGCGACGGAGTGCCAACAACAACATCAACCGGTATTTATTTTATCAATCTTGAAAGAATGAAAAGCGAAGTCAAATATATAACTGGTTCTCCTTCACTTACAACAAGTGGTCTAGTTGATCTGATCAACAGCAGAACAGCCACTTCATAAAATTAACGTGCAAGTGGCTGAGTATTCCACAGACACATGTACTCATAATATATTTTTCAGGGAGATTCAGCATGACACAGAGTGTGACAAGGCTGGCCCTTGAAGTACTACTCATTTTTGCTAGCTGTGTGAAATAAAGTATCTCACTCAATGACACAATGTGCTGCCGGGAATTGAACTCGTGACCTTACGATTATGAGCTGAATACCCTAATCAATAAACCACGTGCCATCACACACACACACACACACACACACACACACACACATACTTGCATACAACAGATGTTCACATAAAGCTGAAGATCAGTGGCAAAGAAAATACCTATGCAGAACTATTGAGGAATCTGTAGCTGCTCTATCCAGATTACAAATTCAGGCTTATACCTGTAATTATTGGGGCCTTGGGATATGTAACCCACTGCCTAAATACCAATCTTGAGAAATTAGGTTTCTCAAAACCAGAAGGAAAAAGCTGATTCGAAGACTACAAATCGAAAGCATCAGTGGAACTGTAAAAATCTGTAAAACTTTCCAGAAGTTTATCCTTTAAGTATAAATGAGTATATCTAGATATGCAGGTATATGCATGAGAAGACCTACATAAAACAAAACATATCACATAGGTAAAGTAAATGTTAGAGGTAATACTTGATAATTGCAAGCACCTGTGTATGCCAGACCGTGGCTGGGGTGAAAGAATAAATTAAAAACGTAAAAATAAAACCAGAACACAAAGGATTCCAAGGTACACGTGTTTCAAGCTTTATAGTCGTTGCATCATTATATGGGTATATAATTGATAGACAGGATGGTATAAAGCTATCTTCAGCCGCAAATATATTCTTTCCCAAGTATTATATCACAAAGAAGAAGTCACCAAGAAAAACATGAGAGATAAAAAGTGGGAGTCCACTTGGTATTGTCTATTGTAATACCCATTGTAATATAAATTGTAATACATACATATGTACATACATACATACATACATACAAAAATACCCTGTTGATGTTGAAATTCCAATGAAGGAGCCTTGGATCTAGGTTAGAAACCGGCTCTTTCTCTTTAGGCAAGAAATCTTGAAATAAAACTAAATAACATACATGTGTGTGTGTGTGTGCATGGCATCACCAAACCATAATATTCTACAAACCATCGCAATATATTGAAACAAAAGTGCTTCTATATGGTTGATAAACTTGCTAGAAATAGCAGCTAAATCTCCATCCCAATCACATTATTTCAAAAATTTCTAAAGATGGACATATTAAATGGTATCTTCCTGGAGTGGATATGCACAGGGAAAAGACAGGTTGGTCATATCCGGAACGTCTTTGATCACATGTTTGCTGGATGAGGATCAAGGTTTACGAAGGACAAAATGAAAACAACTACAACAGCAACAACTACTACTACAACTACCACAGCAACAACTCCAGGGTCACAGCTAGAGAGATATAAATAGACACTGCCTACACACTGTAGCAGGTACAATGAGAACAAGTGAGAGGAGGAGGAGGAGAGAGAGGAGTAGTTTGAGGGGAAGAAAAATATCAATAAGCGAAGTGGGAGTTATCCCAGAGAGCAAAAGCTGTTTTGAAACTGAATAAATAAATAAATAAATAAATAAATAAATAAATGAAATCAAAGCCAGAAACATTGATTGATGCTGTGACATCTTTTTAAAGATCCCACTGTA
>NC_069002.1:10861456-10861613 GCF_001194135.2 Octopus bimaculoides | reverse complement strand
ATATATATATATATATATATATATATATATATATATATATATATACACATATATATATGCACATATGTATACATACACATATATATATATGCACATATGTATACATACATATATATATATATGCACATATGTATACATACATATATATATATATGCA
>NC_069002.1:10858681-10861446 GCF_001194135.2 Octopus bimaculoides | reverse complement strand
ATATATATATATATATGCACATATGTATATATATATATATATATATGCACATATGTATACATATATATATACATATGTAAGCTTGTATACATATAGCAGTATTTGTGTAAACAATCTGCCTGTACATTTCATGCATGTATGCATGCATTTGCAGTTGTTTGTCCACATGTTTCATGCCTACATGTGCCTATGTGTGTGTACTGAATAGTATGTATGCGTGTATTTTGTGTGCATGTGTGTTTAAGCATTCTATGATATGTCTGTGTGCGTTTGAGTGTGCATATGTTTGTATGTGTGTGCAAACAGGCAGTGCATTCATGCATGCGTGTGTGAATGATACGTTTGCATTTTTGTTTTTCCCTTGTAACCTCTTCATATTGTGATCAAGTTTCAGGAAAAGGTGGGGGTAATTTGGGGGTGTGTGGGGAAGAAGAGTGATGAAGAAAAGGGAGAAGAGTGATGAAGAAAAGGGAGAAGAGTGATGAAGAAAAGGGAGAAGAGTGATGATGAAGAAGAAAAGGAGGAAGAAGGGTGAAGATAAAGAAGGGAGAAGAGTGATGATGATGATAAAGATAAAGAAGAAAATGAAGGAGAGTGATGATGATGAAGAAGAAAAGGAAGAAAATGAAGGAAAGGAGTGATGAAGATAAAGAAAAAATGGAGAGGAGTAATGATGAAGAAGAAAATGAAGAAGAGTGATGATGAAGAAGAAAAGGAGGAAGAAGAGTGATGATAAAGAAGAAAAGGGAGAAGAGTGATGATGATGAAGAAAATGAAGGAGAAGAGTGATGATGATAAAGAAGAAAAGGAAGAAGAAAATGAAGAAGAGTGATGATGAAGAAGAAAAAGAAGAGTGATGATGAAGATAAAGAAAAAAATGGAGAGGAGTGATGATGGTGATTAAGATGAAGAAGAAAGAGATCAACAACGACAACAAGAGTGATGAGAATAATGATGAAGACGAAGAACAAGAAGAACGAGAATAAGAAGAATGATGATGACGAGGAGGAGGAGGAGGAGATGTGGCAGTGATGGTGGCGTCGATGATGAGTTCAAAATGCATAAAGAAGAAGAAGACGATATCGGAGAAGAAAATGGTACAGCATCACAATCATCACAATCATCATCACCAGCAGCAACACTGAAGAAGAAGGTGTAGTAGAAGGATATAGTGAGACAGTAGCACAGTGGTGGTGGCCATGGTGGAGCTAGTAGTTGCGGTGGTAGGGGTGAGGTGGTGGTGGTGGGTGCAGATAGATTAGTTCCAATGCCTGCACATGTGCACCCTGTAATGCATGTTACCATAGATGTTTAATAATTTAGTTTTATTACTGACTGCAGGCAAGTTGCAACACACTGGCTGCACACCGGTGCATTACTGCACCAATACATCGCCCGTACGACACAGTGCATCGCTACATCAGCACATTGTGTGTGTGTATGTAGGGCTTGTGTGTGTGTGTGTGTGTTTGTTGTAACTTATGCTAACTCTCTCTCTCTCTTTCACTTTCTTGCTTTTCTTCTTTGTGCATTCATACACACATATATACACATATGCACACATATATACACGTGTATATACACATACGCATACACATATACACACGTGTATATATACATATGTGTACACATATATATACATATAAACATATATTCATCTATACACATGCACACATATTTACTCATATACACATATATATACATATACACATATATACACAAATATATACATATATACACATATATATATATATATATATATACAAATATATACATATATGTCATATGTACACACACGCACATTTATATATATATATATATATATATATACATACATACATACATATATGCACACATATTAACTCAGGCACATTGACACATCATGCACACACACACAATAATTCAGTCATAGACAGAATTACACGTACATACACACATATACATACATACACACACATAATCTAGCATGTACGGACACACACACACACACATATCAATGCATGTACACACTAATACACTCATACATACACACCTGCACTAACATACACATACAATAATATAGTCACACTCACATGCAGAAAAACACAGCTGCATATATACACACACACACACACACACACACACACACACACACACACACACACAAACAAACATACTGTACATGACATATTCATACATTCACTCTTGCACTCATACATACACGTTTACTCTAACATACATATAATAGTCAAACACATGAACGCATACACACACACACACTTACACACAAACCCCCACACACATACACACAAACCCCCACACACATGCTCTGATACATGCTTACACAACACTAATGTGCTCATATACGCACACACACACATACACTAACATACGCATACAATGAATAAAGCCACACACATGAACACAACCATACACACATATATACATACAACAGCACAGTCACACACACACACACACACACTCATAAATACACACACACTCTAACACATACATACACAACACAAATACAGTCATACACACACTCACACACACACACGCAAAGAATAAAGCCACACACACACAACACAACCATATATGCCTATATACATACAGTCACACACACACACACACATACACATGGATGCTCTATCAACCAACAAACCTTTATCTTTATTTTTATTTTTATTTTATTTTCAATATCCAACCTTTTGCCGAAATCATTTTGAAGATTTTTATGCCATTTTATGTTTTTGTTATTTTTCTGCTTTTTTTTTTTTTTTTTTTTT
>NC_069002.1:10852133-10858671 GCF_001194135.2 Octopus bimaculoides | reverse complement strand
TTTTCTGCTTTTTTTTTTTTTGTTTCTTTGTTTTTTTTTTCTTTTTGCTGTTCAACTCAACTTGTTTCCACCTTCTGGCAAAATCTTGATGCTCTTGTGCTCTCGTAGAATTTCAATTTCCCCATCAAGTGTAGCCATGAATGGAGGACAGGTATCTTATATGGACAGGGTCCTTTGGATTAACTTACTGAAATAGCTTGAGGGTCACAGGAGAGGGAGAGAGAGAAGGGAGAGAGAGAGAGAGAGAGATGAGATAGAGACAGTGGTGGACAAAAATGTGGGACATGGGTGAGAAGAGGGGGTGAAGAGAGAGGAGGAAACAGATAGATGAAGAGAGAAAGGGAGAGGCAGGTATTCAGAGAGAAAGTGAGAGAGGGAGCAACAGAGAAAAGGGAATAGAGAGATAGAAAGAGAGAGACAATCAGGCAGAGATAAAAGGGGGAAACAGAGAAAGAGGACGAGAAAGGGGGAGATTAGTTGGGAGGGAGAGAGGGAGACACAGGATAGAGAGACAGAAAGTGAAAACGAGAGGATGAGAGGGAAAAAGACCGAGAGAAAGTAGGGAGAGAGAGAGACAAAGGGATAAAACAGAGAGAAAGCCAGAGCAGATTGAGAGAGAGAGAGAGAGAGAGAGAGAGAGAAAGAGAGAGACAGATGAAGATGTTATCAAGTCATTCCAAGGTTTATTCTCAGACTTTTCGTGTTATTTACAAAAGATTTCTCTTATCTACAGAATCTCATGTTATTTACAGCGTCTCAAGTTGTTCTTATTAAATTTTTATTTTGTTTCTTATTTTTATGTTCTTTTTTTTATTTTTTCCATTCCTGGAAGCACCGAAATCTATCCAAAGCTTCCATCATGTTATTATTTACAGCTCATTTTGTTGATATTTCCAAAGCACTGAGTTATCTTCAAAGTCTTCGAAACATCATCTTATTTCCAAAAGCATTGTTATACCCAAAATTTTACGTTATAGCCAAAAAATTTTTCGTGTTAGTTCTTAGACTCATACCACCAAGATATTTTTAGAGAACCAAATTATTTTCAAAACCTCCGGTCATTTCCAAAGTAATGACTAGGAATTTTTTTCAAAGACTTACATTAATTGCAAAACCGTGTGTTATTTCTAAATTCTCATGTTATCCACAGATCATCATGCCATACCATTTTCAAAGCTCCAAGATATTTCCTAAACTTTGAGTTACTTTTAAAATTTGTAAAAGAGAATCTGTTCTCCTGTGATGAACCACAACAGTGATTAGCATAATCATGTTCAAATCAGCCACAACATACTAAGAATAAATATGCAAGGCACAGGCATGGCTGTGTGGTAAGAAGCAAGGGGTCTACCCTGATGGTCGTATGCCTATCCTTCAGGAAAGCCATTACAAATTGCATCTGCAATGAGCAATACTTCAATCGAACTTTGTAAATAATTTTTATTGTGTATTTAAAATTGTAAATATTTAATCGATACAGCTTCTTCACCCCTTTTATGTTTGTCTGTCCTTGTTCGTCCCCTCTTTGTAATGCCTTTATGGCAAATATTTATGAAATAAAGAAGTTTGCTTCCCAGCCACATGGTTTAGGGTTCAGTCCCATTGTGTGGCACCTTGGGCAAGTGTCTTCCACTAGAGCCTTGAGTAGACCAAGGCCTTGTCAGTAGATTCGGTAGACAGAAACCGAAAAAAAGCTTCTTGAATCTATCTGTCTCATTCTCTCTCTCTCCCTATATATATATATATATATATATATATATATACACACACACACACACACAAATCTTTTTAGTTGGAATTATGAACTCTTTTTCCTGTTGAAAAAGATTTGTCTCCCCTTACACACACTTCCTGTTTTGACACCACACTTCCTGCTTAACACAAACTTTTAACCCTTTTTTAAACCTAACACAACTCTCAATTCTCATGCATCCTTATTTTTCCAACCATTATATACATGAACTACCACTGAACTTCAGAAGCTCAAAGACAATATAATGTATTGGTATATTTATTTTTTTATATATCATTTTTTTTATATATTATTTTCTTCAATTTGTACTTCTTTGTAAAAAAACATTTTCATTCTCCCTCTTCTTGAAAATTTACTTCGCAATGAAAGCCGGTTAGAAATTTTTATTAAAATATGCTTCCAGTTTAGCATTCTGCCTTATTATTATTTTTCATTTTCCTATTATTTCTCCACGTGCGGTTAACACAACCCCACTATTTACTGACTTATATATATATATATATATATATATACACACACACACACACACACACACACACACATATATATATATATATATATTAGACAGAGAGAGAGAGTGGTGTAAAAGTAGGTATACAGTTATGAAAAATGAAAACACATACAACGCTCATTTATTTTTATCAAAAAATTAAAGGTTACGATAAAAGTATTATTATAGTTATGATAATTGTATTATGATGATTAATGATGCTAAAAATATCAAGAACGATGCTAACTAATTCAATGTGCTGATAATTTTAATGAATTAAGTATTATAACATTGATGTGATACTGTATGCCTACTTTTGCACACCCCTGTGTGTGTGTGTGTGTGTGTGTGTGTGTGTGTGTGTGTATAAAATTAATATAAACAGCAGTTTGCAATGTTTCACTAAAAAGGAGAATTACAAATGACATTAAATGTGACTAGGGTGGTAGAAAACACCTACATTGCTAGAAATAAGAGCTGGTCCCTATTAGTGTGTGTATTTTCATTCATGTGTTTTAACTACAGCATTAGAGTGGTTTAATTCTTATTTCTAGCAATGGACATCCAATCTAAAGAAATCTGCCTCAAAAAAATTCCATCTGATCAATGCAGGTATGGAAAAGCAGATCTTAAATGGTTAATATGATGTTCCACTTATTTCCAAAACAATATGCTGTTACTAAATTACTAAAATCACATTATTTCTAAATTTTTTGTGTTATTTCTCAAACCATAATCATTTCAAAAGCACCATTTTATTTCTAAAACCTTTCATATCCAAAATCTTCACCATCATAATCCCTAAGCCACATGTTATTTTCAATACATTCTGTTATTTCCAAAATTGCGAGTTATTCCTAAATTCTTGTGTAACTTTGATGTTGTCCATGGACTATCATCTCATTTCAAAAACACTTATTTTCAATAAGATTTTGAAAATAACTGAATGAATTGAAAATAACTGAATGAATTGAAAATAACATTGTGCTTGAGGAATACAATGGTGAAACTTTTGGATAGGAAAGGTTTTGGAAATAAAATGGTGCTTTTGAAATGATTAGAGTTTGAAGAATAACAAAGATTAAGAAATAACAAGATTTTGGTAATAGCATCTTGTTTTGAAAATAACTGAATGTGTTGAAAATAACATGAAGCCGAAAAATTTCCAAGCTTCTATGTTATCCAATGATCTTTACCTAGTTTCTTCAGCACCATCGAATTTCCAAAATGTATTCTCATATCCAAAATCTTTACTGTCATAAATCACCAAGCTACATGTTATTTCCAACATGTTCTGTTACTTTCAAAATTGTGAGTTATTCCTAAATTCTCATGAGGATCCAGCTAAGTTGATGATTTATGTTGGTCGGCCACATGCCAGATGGTAACAGCAGATCAGGCATCTTGCTGAGATGTGGACTGACAGGGACTTTGCTCAATGGGTCACCCAGGAATATACCAACAAATGGTAAATACAGCAACTCACACTAATAGAGCACCCCCACCCGCACGCACACACACACACACACACACATACACCTGACCTCACTTATACATTAAGCTATTTCCCAAATTTCTGTTATTTCTTGAAATTCATGTTATTTCTTAGTTAAAAATCCAACATATTTCCAAAGAACCACATCATTGCCAGAGTCTTGTATTTTTTCTTAAACTGTCATGTTTTTTCACAATACCAATATATTCCTAAAACTTGACCTTATTTCTAAATTTTCCAGTAATTTCAACCCCAAGCCATAGAGATATTTTGAAAGCACCAAGTTAAATCCAAAATCTCCATATATTTCCCAAATATCCATTATGTTATTTTCCAAAATATTGTGATATTTCAAGTCCTGTGTTATTTCCAAAGCCTTGTTTTATTTCTAAATTCTAAGGATATTCCAACAACCTTATGTTATCTACAAGCTATTAGACAATTTCCAAAGCTCCTTGTCATTTTCAAAGAACATTAAGATATTTCCAAAGCACTGAATTGTGTTACTCCCAAAACATCCATCAGGATATTTTCAAGGGTTCCATGTAATTTCCAAAAGTCTTGTGTTATTTCTAAATCCTAATGTTATTTATAAAGCCTCATGTTATCTCTATGCCATCATTATCTTTTCCAAAGCACCAAATTAATTCCCAAACCTTGCATTATTCCCAAACTATCTCTGATGTTATTTTCAAAGTTTTATATTCCATTCAAAGCCATATGTTATTTACAGACCACAAATATTTCAAACGCAATTAATTTTTTCCTAAGTTTTCTGTTATTTTCAAAGAACCTGTCATGTTTCTTCTGAAGCACTGTGATATTTCCAAATGGTTGTCATTTCCAAAGTATATTCATATTTATAACAAAAAAAAAAAAAAAAAAAAAAAAAAAAAAAAAAGCCATCATGCTATTTCCGAAGTCTTGTGTTATTTCTAAAGTCTCATATAATCTCAAAACATTTTGGCATTTAAAAGCACCAAGTTATTTCCAAACCTTTCCATTCTCATCAAAGCATAATGTTATATCCAAAACGTTGTCTTATTTCAAAAACTTTGTTATTTCAAATCCGTGGAGCCTCATGTTATCACAAAAGTCTTGTAATATCACAAACGCCATGTGTTACCATCATACCAAAATATTACTGCCAAAGCCATGTGTTAGCACCAAAGTCAGTTTTATATTGTCAAAGATTCTTGATATTACAAATATCTCATATTCATTTTTGATATCTCCAAAGCCTGACTAGAGTTTCTACTAAAATATCATTTTTATCATTTTATTGAAACCATATTAAACTGCTAATGTGGTTTCAAATGTTGGTACAAGGCCTGTAACTTTAACCCTTTAGCATTTAAGCTGGCTATACCTGGCCCAAATATGCTCCCTTTGCCATGTTCTAAGTAGCCAGTTCCAGCCTATCACACCTACCTTTCAATGCTATTCATAAAATATACAATCACACAATCATAATTTCAAAGCTGCAAAATATGCAAGTTTATAGCAGAGACTCCAGCAAATAAGATCTGAAGAAGGAATTCTAATTCCGAAATATCATCGGACTATAAATAACCAAGTTACAACAGGTATATAGTCCATTTTTTGTTCTATAGTGCATTGTTATACCTTTCTAAACTTATTCTCTACAAACAATACACAATGCTTCAAGCGAACTACAATACTCTCTTAATGCAAGATTGATTAAAAACAATTTGAATGAAAAAGCATTACATTTGGCAGAATAAGCTGAATGCTAAAGGATTAAAGGAGAGGGTCGGCTTATTATATTGACTCCAGCGTTCAACTGACCCTTTATTTTACTGACCCAAGAAGATGAAAGGCAAAAATCAACCTCAGCAATATTTGAACTCAGACTATAAAAGAACCAGCGAAAATGCAACAAAGCATTTTGTACAACATAATAATGGTTCTACCAGCTTGCTACCTTCACCTCACCTATTAATAAAACTAAAACTGGAGGTCATCACACGTCTTACTACTGAACCATGAAGGCCTGTGGCTTAGTAGTTAGGAGTATTTGGTTCGTGATTGTAAGGTTGTGAGTTCGATTTCCATTCTGTCCTTGAGCAAGGCTCATTATTTCAATCAGCTGGCAAAAGATGTGTTGTTCAAAAGGACCAGCCTTGTCACATTCTGTGTCACGCTAAATCCCCCAGAGAACTACATTATGGGTACATGCATCTGTGGAGTACTCAGCCACTTGCAGGTTAATTTCATGAACAGGATGTAAAGGGTAAAGGGTAAAGATGACCATTGGATTGCACCTAAGAAATTTCCCCTCTGAGGCACAAGTCTGGGCAAGGTTGTCTTTATGGAAGACCAGCAGTCACTGATGCATACCAGCCTCCTCTCACCACCGATGTCATCCAAAGGAAAGGCAAAGGCTGATACAGCTTGACACCAGTGATGTTGCCATTCATTTCTACAGCTGAGTGAACTGGAGCAATGTGAAATAAAGTGTCTTGCTCAAGAACACAACACATAACCCAGTCCGGGAATCAAACTCACCACCTCATGTTCTAACCACTGAGCCATGCACCTTTATGAGCAGGACATACCACAGATTAAATCAACTAAGGCGACGAGCTGGCAGAAACGTTAGCACACCAGGCAAAATGCTTAGCGGTATTTCGCTTGTCTTTATGTTCTGAGTTCAAATTCCGCCACGGTCGACTTTGCCTTTCATCCTTTTGGGGTTGATAAAATAAGTAACAGTTAAACACTGGGGTTGATATAATCGACTTAATCCGTTTGTCTGTCCTTGTTTGTCCCCTCCGTA
>NC_069002.1:10850935-10852123 GCF_001194135.2 Octopus bimaculoides | reverse complement strand
ACAGTTAAACACTGGGGTTGATATAATCGACTTAATCCGTTTGTCTGTCCTTGTTTGTCCCCTCTGTATGTAGCCCCTTGTGGGCAATAAAGAAATAAGAAACGTTAGCACGCCAGGTGAAATGCTTAGCGGTATTTCACTTGTCTTTATGTTCTGAGTTCAAATTCCGCCAAGGTCGACTTTGCCTTTCATCCTTTTGGGGTTGATAAAATAAGTAACAGTTAAACACTGGGGTTGATATAATCGACTTAATCCGTTTGTCTGTCCTTGTTTGTCCCCTCCGTATGTAGCCCCTTGTGGGCAATAAAGAAATAAGATTAAATCAACTGTAACTCTTACTGTTGTAATCAATGGAGTGCCAGGTTTTTCTTTTTATTAAACCAAAATGTAACCACCAAACCAAAAGCACCGTCATCAAAGCATCAGGCTATCACCAAATTCTTATGGTATTTGCAAAGTGTCTTTTATTTGCCATGTGTTCATATTATTTTGGAAGCTTCCTGCTGGGTCTACAGTCTAAATTTATTTCCAAATCCTTGTCTTGCTTCCAAAATCTCAAAGAGCTCATGGTGTTACTACACACTTCTGCTATTTATAAACACTTGTGCCGTATCCAAGAAATAAAAAAAAACTGTACAAGACTCCCAGCACTTCAGAATAATCCCAATGAATAATAATAATAATGATGACAACAATGGTGACAGCAGGAGGAAGAGGGGAAGTGAAGAGGTGAGAGGAGGAGGAGGAGGAGGGGAGAGAGGAGGCAGACGAGGAGGAAGAGGAGGCGGGGAAAAGGAGGAGAAGAGGAAGGAGAATTAGAAAGGATGACAAGGAAGGAGAATGAGGAGAGAGGAAGAAGAGGAGGAAGGAGTATGACAAGAAAAGAAATAGGAGGCGAACGGATTATGAAGAGGTTGTAAAGAAGAAGAGGATAAAAGGAGAAGAAAAAATAATGAAGAAATAAAATAAATAACAAAATACAACAAAGAAAAAAATGGTAATAGAAGACAAGGAAGCAGGAAATCAAATCCAAAATTTTATAAAAATGAAACACACAGCAGGCCACCCTGTCTTACTGCTACAGTATAGTAATTCCAGAAAGTTCCATGTTCTGTAAAGCATATATATATAGAGAGATATATGCATGTATATATATATATATATATATATATATATATATATATATAT
>NC_069002.1:10847059-10848213 GCF_001194135.2 Octopus bimaculoides | reverse complement strand
TCGGTGGAAAACAATTAAATATAAACGGTGGGAGACCAACACTGAATTTACCTAATTTGCGAAGCTACAACAAGAAATTCACGAGACAATTTCAGATTAATTTGTATGAAAAGAAAAAATGGTTAACTGGAAGTGCTACACTTAATAAATTATTCTGTTGGCCTTATTTACTTTTTTTGCTTAGAATAGAATGTTCGGAATGATAAAGGCTTTGATGATTTAAATAATTTACATATGGCTATGCTAAAGCACGAGCGTTCTCAAAGACATATAAATTCTTTGATAGATCTTAAAATATTCGGGAATGTTCGCATAGACTTACAATTAGATGCATGTAAAAAACAAAGCATACAACATCATAATGAGAAAGTTAGATGAAACAGATCCATTCTGCAACGATTGATCGATGTTGTTATAATTCATGGAACTTTTGAATTTCAACAAAGTTGATGAGTATTGCAAACAATTTCCTGTGAACACTTTAGATTCTTCAAAAATGACTTGTGGCAGATTTTTTTATGTAATATGATTACAAAGTGAGCTCAATGTGATGTATTCAATGAAAGATTTTAAAATGCGAAGTGTAAGTCATTTAATGAGTTACATTTACAGGTTCGACCTTCTTACATCAGTATTGTTTCGCAGGAGAAATGGTTCGACTTCTTCGTCTCACCTAACCTAAATAGGTTTTCCTTTCTGTGCTGTTGGGTGTAGTCTATTTACGGCCGTAAATAAGTGTCTTGTTTCAATCTCAGAGATGTTGACTTCTGCCACAACAGTTATTTGGGGGGAGGGGGGGCTTTTTACAATGTTTTCGCTGTCTTTCATTGTGTGTGTCTTCATGTATATACGTGTATTTTCAATGTGTGTGCATGAGACATGTGGAGGCGCAATGGCCCAGTGGTTAGGGCAGCGGACTCGCGGTCATAGGATCACGGTTTTGATTCCCAGACCCGGCATTGTGAGTGTTTATTGAGCAAAAACACCTAAAAGCTCCACAAGGCTCTGGCAGGGGATAGCGGCGAACCCTGCTGTACTCTTTCACCGCGACTTTCTCTCATTTTTACTTCCTGTTTTTGTTGTGCCTGTAATTCAAAGGGTCAGCCTTGTCACACTGTGTCAAGCGGAATATCCCCGAGAACTACGTTAAGGGT
>NC_069002.1:10845212-10846130 GCF_001194135.2 Octopus bimaculoides | reverse complement strand
ATATATATATATATATATATATATATATATATACATATATGCACACACACATATATCTGTTTATATACATACACACACATATTTATGTCATGTAGTTATATATATGTGTATATAAAACAGATGTTAAATGATGATAATGATGATGAAAATATAATACAGTTCCATGATATCCAAGAGATGATGGCTTTCTTGAATATGTATAAGTGTGTAGTATTGGTACAGCTATCGAAATACACACACACACACACACATACAGATACACACATTCTCACCGACGGAAATGACATGGGCGAACAAATATTTTGAAGACTAGTTCAAATTTGCCCACAGCCACAGGGGTTTGAAAAAATATAATAGCAAATGTCTCTCTCTCTCTCTTTCTCTCTCTCTTCCCCCCTCTCTCTCTCTCTTCCCCCCTCTCTCTCTCTTCATCTCTCTCTCTCTTTCTCTCTCTCTCCTTGCCTGACTTAATCTCCCTCTTTCACTCTCTGCATATAAATGTGTGTCTGTGTTTGTATATATGAATATACTCACATATATTTATATATGTGTGTGTCCCTGTGTTTGTATATATGTATATACACACACATATATTTATATATATGTGTGCCCGTGTGTGTGTGTACATATCTAAGATAAACAGTGATCATCTTCCAGATCATGGCTTTGCTCACTGAACCGACTCATCCGCAAAGTGCACCCCTCAGTGGGGCCGCAGCGATGAAGGACCGGCTGATGAACGTAGCCACCATCCGAGAATGTATTCCCTGTTTACATAACACATAAATATAGAAATGTAGAGATGAGAGATTCCAGACACTGCCAACGCAACCATGGACTGGCCACTTTCATGATTGTGTACCACAAGATAAACAAAAGATATATATATATATATATATATATATATATATATATATA
>NC_069002.1:10841593-10845059 GCF_001194135.2 Octopus bimaculoides | reverse complement strand
CTCTCTCTCTCTCTCTCACTCACTCCTTTTTTCTCTCTCTCTGTGTCTATGGATATATATATATATATATATATATATGAAATTTATAGTATTAAGTATCCAATCAGTGTGTGTGTGTGTGTGTGTGTGTGTGAATGTATAGGGATGGTCATTCTGTTTTTCAAATAAACACATGCACTATATATATATATATATATATATATGTATGTATGTGTCTGTACATACATGTGTGTGTATGCATGTGAGAGAGAGAGTGCGGGTATTAGTGCCAGTCTGTGTCAGTACAAGCTACACCAGTTCATATGAACTCAGAAGCTAGGAACACACACACGCATTATATATAAGCATGTGTGTATATGTGTGTGTGTGTGTGTGATGCTTGTTCATTCAGTGTTGAGCATAACCATTTACTTATTGCAGACATATTCCTTTAAGAGTTTTCCGCCATGAGCCTTCAGATGATTGTCAAGCTGTGGCTTCATTTTAACTTTTTATCATCTAAACCAATCATATCTGGCCCATATATTCCACCTGTTTTATGTTCAAATTGACCAGGTCCAGTCTCTCACACCTACCCTATAATGTCATTTTAAGATAATGTTAACAAATAGGCATTACATTTGACAGAGTTAATCTAAATGCTAAAGGAAAACAATCCATTCTTACATACACACACACACACATATTTTAAAATTGGGTTAGAACAAAGGTTTCTGCTATTTTTCAATTCGTCACTTTTAACCCATAAACTGCAATAGGCCACCTCAGTGGCCAACGTGACAGTGCGACAGGCCACGGAAGTAGGGCATGATCAGACCCAATTTTGATGACGTATAATGTATGCACACGATACCCTTTCGCCCCAGAAACAGTGTAGCCAATCACAGAAGATGTTAAGAAACACTGAGTATTTTTTTCGAGTGATAGATCGATGTTGACCTTTACCCAAAATAGGCTCAGCAGTTCGTGTTACATACAACAAAATCCCAGCAGTTTATGGGTTAAACAAAGGATTTTGTTTCTCACATAATAGAAGGATAGAAAATGTGTATATTTTCTGAAAGGTGTCTTTTGAACATCTTTCTATTCTATTACTTCAACTGTTTTTACATTATAAGTTAAAATGGAGGAAAATGTTATATATTTTCATCATTTGATGCTCCTCTATATCCACAGGAGGAAAAGTGCAGCACAAACTGCAGATGAGATCTGTGCAGTTTATCAAAATGGTGCCAAAGCTGAGAGGAATGTTTGAAAGTGGTTCGCTAGGTTGAGGCATAAAAATTTTGATATGGAAGGTCGTAAGCGTTCTGGCAGGCTTACAGTTGTTGATAACCAAATCGAAACACTAATCAAAGATAACACAGGTCACATGACACGACAGATGTTCCATTTGACCATGACAAGGCATTTTAAGAAACACTTGGATACATAAATCACCATCATCTTTAGAAGCCTCATAATTTGATGGAAAAAAAAAAACTTAATGGATGACATTTCCACCTGCGATTTTCTGCTCAAATACAATATAAAACAACTCATTTTTGAAAAGAATGATCACAAGTGATGACAAATGGATTGTTCACAAAAATGTAGAGTGAAAAGATCCTGGACAAAATGAAATGAACCACTTTTAATTTCTCAAAATGTTGGTCAGTATCTGAAGAAGGTGAAGCTCTGTGTCTGCATAGGAAGGACATTGTTTATTATAAGTTTCTTCCACAAAATCAGTCATTGAATTCTGATAATTATTGTTCCCAATGAGATTGATTAAAGAAGGCAATCAATGAAAAACATCCCAAATTGGCCAATTGGAAGATTGTCATCTTCGTCAGAACAACACAACACTAGATATCATGTTTCTTTGCAGACCCATCTAAAATTGGTACAAATTGGCAGGAATGTCCAACCATACCCACTACACTCACCTGACCTTGCATCTTCATGTTACCATTTATTTCAATTCTTATAGAAGTTATTTTAATGGGAAGAACTTCAATTCTTTGGAAGACCGTAAAAGCTACTTTAGACCAGTTCATGAGCCAGAAAAATGTCAAGATCTGAGAGGATGGGAGCATGAAGCAGGCTCAAAGATAGCAAAAGGTAATGGAATGGAATGGGACCACGAGGTTGAATAAAGATACCCCGACGTCTAAAAAGCTTTTGAACTTTTGAACTTTTCCACTTATGTAAACCTCCTTTATTACCCTTATCATCTTTAATCGCTGACGAAACACCATTCAATTTTTTTTCTCCATGTTTTTCTCCTTATTTTCTCCGTATTCTTACTGTTGAAGAGCGTAGCTCGAAACGTTAAAGACTTTCTGTATTCCCGAGCGTCAAACTAATACATCCTTTTGTTGTTTACACCACCTGTCCTCGTCTGTTGTTGTTTTTTTTTTTCGTACATTCTCCCATATATATATATATATATATATATATATATATATATATATATTTCTGTGTGTTTGTGTGTGTGATGTGTTTCTTTCAGTTTCCCTCTACAAAGTCTACACACAAGACCACAAGACTTTGATCAGCCTGGGGCTATAGTAGAAGACACTTGCCCAAGGTGCTATGTAGTGGAACTGAACCCAGAACCATTTGGTTGAGAAGCAAGCTTCTTATCAGACAGCCACACCTAGTTCTAAACACACACTCAATACACACACACACAGAGGGAGGATATGAGGAGTTTTCGTAAAGATGGTTCTGAGTGCTCAAACAGGGGTGTGACCAAAATTCCAGTTAGAACAATGGTTGAAGTTGTTGTTGAGTGATTGTCTTGCTCAAAAACAGCTAGAGGTGGCATCCCTTTGAGTCAGTAGGTATAGGTTAAAGTAGCAAAGAAAGGTGCGATGCCTGTAAATGAGAGTCACTGACATAGAACTTGTGCCATTTCATTTCCAACTAGATTCGTTATTTGGCTTAAATAGTTCCCCAATTAACTAACAATAATTAAGTGAAATTTAACCAGTGCATGTGTTATTACTATTATTGGCGTGACCACCCTCCCAAGACACAAGATTGATTCCAACATACAAAACCACATCAAGAATTTTTCAAACCAAATACAAAAGTGAAATATATACAGATACATATACCTGATAACATCTTATATTGCTATTACAAGTTTTGACTTGCAGTGAAGTGTTTCTCCATTTTCCAGCTGTGTGATCACAATTCAATTAAACTGCTGCACCCATTGTGGGGCAGTACATAAGAGTTTCTCATAATGAACCAGAGGAATGGTACTCAATCCATGGTGTAGCATATAATTAAATTATTTGGTTGATATATTCTATAGCTAACAAAGGTTTCTTGAATACAGACAGGAACTGGCTGAAGAAATTTAATTACAGTGAACATTTTTCTCTCACAAATGTTAAATCACACACACACACACACACACACACACACACACACACACACACACACACACACACACACACACACACACACACAC
>NC_069002.1:10831673-10834173 GCF_001194135.2 Octopus bimaculoides | reverse complement strand
TTTCCAGAAGAGCTGAAGGGATGCCGCAAAGGCTCATATGGCTGTAAAAATCGGTTATTGTAACGATCGGTTATTAACAAAGCCATAACTGAAAATTGCCAGAAGAAAAAGATGGATCTTAGCATGGCTTGGATTGATTACTTGAAGGCTTCTGACAATGTCTCCCACACTGGGTCTTGAAAACGCTTGACATGAGTAAGGTAGCAGCAACAGTAATAGAATATATAAAACATGCCGTAAGTAAATGGTTAATATTCTGCAGCTCCAGACAAATTAGGGAGTTATGAAAACTAAACACATACCCATTAGAAGAGGAATATTCTAATGAGAATTCCTCTCTTTTCTCCTTTTCTGTCTGGCATCGATAACTTTAATCAACATGGTAAACAGTGGATACAACTTTTATGGTAAAACAATCATCTCTTGCATACAGATGGTCTTAAGCTGTATGCGGCAAATGATAAACAACTGGAAACATTGCTACAGACCGTACAGGGATTTATTAACGATATGAATAATATGAGATTTGGCTTAGAAAAATGTGCGAAAGCAACCTTGAAGAGACGAAAACTAATTAAGAATAGCAATATTATACGAGATAAAGAAACTGAAATAAGAAAACTACGATAAACAAGACTAAACTCAGAATAAAATGTAAAACTGTTTTTTTTTGTTGCACGAGGCCCCAAGCAGATTATGAGGGCTTGGTGCAGCTCCTTGACTCATCGTCTCTGATCAAATTGTCTGACCCATGTCAGCATGGATAACGTACATCAAATAATGATGATGATTATGATGATGATGATGAGGATGAAGATGAAAGAAGCTGAAGGCGAGAGAAGAAATGTTCAGCTGAAATGAAGCAGGGAGTTGGTACCATATGTTTGTGTGTCTGTGTTTGTCCCCCTCCCCCCAACATCGCTTGACAACCGATGGTGGTGTATTTACGTACCCGTAACTTAGCAGTTCGGCAAAAAGAGAACGATAGAATAAGTACTACGCTTCCAAAGAATAAGTCCTGGTGGGGTCGATTTGCTCGACTAAAAGGCGGTGCTCCAGCATGGCCGTAGTCAAATGACTAAAACAAGTAAAAGAGTAAAAAGAGAGTATATGAGTAGTTTGTATATGTGTGACTGTATACATGTGTATGCACATGTGGTTGTGTATATATACAATGTCTGTAGTTGAGTGTGTGTGTGTGTAATGGGTGACCTGTGAAAGAGGAATGGGTTGAAATAAATGAAGGGCCAAAGGTCAAGACAGTTGTCCTTGTTTTTCTTCCTCTCTCTCTCCCCTCTCTCATTTTCTCTTCCTCCTTTTTCTCTCGTCTCTCTTTCTCCCTCCCCTCTCTCTCTCTCTCACCCTCCCCCCTCTCTCTCTCTCAATAATTTCTTTTGTTTCAATTTTGTGTATTTTTTTTATTGTATTTTTTATTGAGTCTTTTTTTTTTTTCCTTTTTACAATTCCATCTTTGATTGCACTCACTCTCCATTTCTTCCATTCTAACCATTAGCACCAGGCACCAGGCACCATCAATCACCTCATCAGTCAGGATTGACCTGGGGCTAACAACAACAACAACCACATCACACTGCATTCAGGCACACATTCCTATGAACATATGCACACAACCATGCATACATGTATATGCACAAATATGTACACAACACAAAAATACACTCCTCCAGATAATGCACAAACATGATCACATATACACATACATATACATGTATACATATACACATATACACACACTTTGTTTCATAAGTATGCACATACACATGTATACACATAAATCACACACAATGTACACTTCTCTATATATACACACGAGTGCACACACACGTACTGAGGTAGATGCATATTAACACATACAAACATGTGTTAAGGTACACATGCAAACGCACCATGCACTCATATATGCATGCACACACATACACACTCTTTCTCTCTCACACACACACACTCAAACACACAAGCACTCACCGACACACACACACACACACACACGCACACATACACACTCATGCACGCATACACACATTGACACACTCACTGACACACACACACACTCTCTCTGACACATGCTCACACACACTCTCTTTCTTTCCCTTTCTCTTTCTCTCTCCTTCACTCTCTCTTTTCCTCTTTTTTCTCTCTCACTTTCTTTCTCTCTTACTCTCTTTCATTCTTTCTCTCTCTTTCTCTTTCTTTCCCTCTCTCTTTCTTCCTCTCTTTCTCTCTTTTTCTCTCTCTCACTTTCTCTCTTACTCTTTCATTTTCTCTCTTCCTCTTTCTCACTCTCTTTCTCTCTCTGACACATGAACCCACACATACACTCACACATCCCCCCCCCCAAAAAAAACACTCTCCTACTACCTCCACCACACCCATCTTTCACAAACTGCACCATTTTTCTTCAGAAGCAAAAGAGGGAGGAAGAGGTGACCCTCTTTTAAAAAATTACTGGGGTCACCCCCTTTTTTAAAAAAAAGTTAAC
>NC_069002.1:10830225-10831429 GCF_001194135.2 Octopus bimaculoides | reverse complement strand
AAATGTCAGTCTTGAGGAAGAAGTGAAAGACAAAGCAGAAAAAGAAGTGAAAGACAAAGAAGAAAAAGAAGTGAAAGACAAAGAAGAAAAGGAAGTGAAAGATGAAGAAGGAAAAAAGTGAAAGACAAAGAAGAAGAAAAAGAAGTGAAAGAGGAAGAAGTGAAAGACGAAGAAGAAAAAATAGAAGTGAAAGACGAAGAAGAGGAAGTGAAAGATGAAGAAGAAAAAATAGAAGTGAAAGACGAAGAGGAAGAAGTGAAAGACGAAGAGGAAGAAGTGAAAGACGAAGAGGAAGAAGTGAAAGACGAAGTGGAAGAAGTGAAAGACGAAGAAGAAGGAAAAGAAGTGAAAGACGAAGAAAAGAGGAAGAAGTGAAAGACGAAGAAGAAAAGGAAGAAGTGAAAGATGAAGAAGAAAAAGTGAAAGACGAAGAAGAAAAAGTGAAAGACGAAGAAGAAAAAGTGAAAGACGAAGAAGAAAAAGAAGTAAAAGACGAAGAAGAAAAAGAAGTAAAAGACGAAGAAGAATAAGAAGTGAAAGACGAAGAAGAATAAGAAGTGAAAGACGAAGAAGAAAAATAAGTGAAAGACGAAGAAGAGAAAGTGAAAGATGAAGAAGTGAAAGTGGAAAACAAAGAAAAAGAGGAAGAAGTGAAAGACGAAGAAGACGAAAAATAAGTGAAAGACGAAGAAAAGGAAGAATTGAAAGATGAAGAAGAAAAAGAAGTGAAAGACGAAGAAGAGGAAGTGAAAAATGAAGAAGTGAAAGACGCAGAACAAGTGAAAGATGAAGAAGAAGACGAAGAAGTAAAAGATGACAAAGAAGAAGTGAAAGAGGAAGAAGTGAAAGACGAAGAAGAAAAAGAAGTAAGACGAAGAAGTAGGAAAAGAAGTGAAAGAAGAAGAAAAAGAACTTAGACGAAGAAGTGAAAGATGAAGAAGAGGAAGAAGTAAAAGATGAAGAAGAAGAAGTGAAAGACGATGAAGAAGAAGAAGGAAAGGTGGTGGTGGCGGAAAGAGAATAACCATAAGACCGACAACAACTACAACCAGAATAACGCTGATGATGATGCTGATGTCATGTTGTGACAATGTCAGAATCTTCGCAGGATGGACAGAGATGGAATAAGATGAAGACAATGGTTGGCTGAGGGTGCCATGGGTGCCATGGGTGCCATTCTAGATTGGGGATCGGGGAGGGGGGG
>NC_069002.1:10817565-10830198 GCF_001194135.2 Octopus bimaculoides | reverse complement strand
GGAGAAGGAATTTCAAGTAATCACGAGGTAAGCTTGTTATGTGCTAGCTTAATAATGATAATAATAATAGTAATAATAATGATGATAATAATAGTAATAATAATAATAATAATAATAATAATAATGGTAATTATGATGATGGGTATGGAGATGATGTGAGAGGAAGGAAGAGGAGGGAGAAGAGGGAAAGGTTGAAAGTGAAAGTGGAGGTGAAGGAGGAGAAGAGGTGGTAGAAGATGTTAAAGTGGTAAAGGTCACCTGGGGATGCAGGGCAGGCAGGAGGAAGAAATTTTTTCCGCTGTTAAATCTTGAAAGTGGAAAGGAACAAGAGAAGGAAAAATTGAAAGGTCAGGACAAATGTGTGCGTGTGTGTATATGTGTGTGTGTGTGTATGTATGTGTGTGTGCGCGTGCATATGTATGTGCATGCATGTGTGTGCATGCGTGTGAATGCGTGTGCATGCGTGTGCATGCGTGTGTGTAAGTATTATGGGGGATGTGTATTTATCTGTGTGAGTGTATGTGATTATGTGTATGTACATGTACACGTGTGTGCATGCGTGTGTGTGTATGTGCATGCATGTGTGTGCATGTATGTATGCGTGTGTGTGTGCATCTATGCATGTGTGTGTGCATGTATGCATGTGTGTGTGTGTAAGTATTATGGGGTATGTGTATTTATCTGTGTGAGTGTATGTGATTATGTATATATGATTGTGTATACGCTTGTGTGTGTGTGTGTGTGTGTGTGTGTGTGTGTGTGTGTTTGAGATTAAATTTGTGTATAGCTATTATGGGTTTATTTATGTATGTGTGTGTGTGTGTATTTTCGTGCATGTATATTTGTCTGTGTGTGTGTGTGTATGCATCTAAAGTTTCTTTTGGCCACTACATTCTAACCCCGGCACCACCCTTACTAACACTAACATCCTTCACTCATGTCCCACCACTACCACCACCACCACAACCATCATTCAGCCAACCAGCAAACTCCACCTAAAACTGATTTCACTTCCTGCAAGGAAGAAACCATCACAACATATACATACATACACATGCACAATGCATGCAACACACGGACAGACACATATACATACACATACACACAGTTGCATATGCACACATATACATATATGCATACATCCACATGCACACACACACACACACATACAACAAATACGCCCATGTGCATAGATACATGTGTGCACACACATGCACACTTACATAAACAGACATATTACATAAATTCATGCGTATACATGCATAGATGCTCACACATTATTTGAATATATGCATACACACACACACACACACACACATACACACACACACACATACACACTAAGTGTTCCCAAAGCATGCATACACACATTGAAAGATTTAAAAATCAGTGTTAATTAAAATATTGTTGTATTTCGGAATGGGTTTTTTTTTATATTTTGCCAAATAAACACACACACTGTATATTTTCCTTCACTCATTTATTACTGTTCTTATTTTATTATTTTAACTCATGTGTTCTGAGTTCAAATTCCACCGAGGTCAACTTTGCCTGTTCTGAGTTCAAATTCCGCCAGGGTCAACTTTGCCTTTCATCCATTCGGGGGTGATTAATTAAGTACTAGTTGTGTATTGGAGTCAATTTAATCGACTGGACCCCTTCTAGTAGAAGAAACATGCCCAAGATGTCACGCAGTGTGATTGAACCCGGAACCATGTGGTTCATAAGCAAGCTACTTACCACACAGTCACTCCTACGCCTGATAAGCATTTATTAAAATGCATTTCATTTTCAGAATTCTATAGAATCTACAGACAAAATTAAATTCGTTATGAACGCCTACTTTCAAACTGTTGACTGATTGAGTCCACAGGGTCAAAACAGCTTTTGATCCAACCCAATCAGCCTCCGGCAAAATTTTAACATTAAGCAGCTTGGATCTGCTGCCACCCAGACTCCGGTGGATAGTGTCCTCTATCCACTTGGGTTCTATCCCGGGTGGAAACCTGCAGACCCAAGCTCTTGACAACTTCTTCCCACAATACGTGGGAAGAAACAAAATCTCTTTGCCCTCTAAGGGCTGGCTCACAAATTTGTGAGCCTCCCCAAGGGCGTCAAATAGCAACCACACCGTTGCATATTTGACCTTGCTGGAGATGAATTTAATAGTTGGCAAATACTCTGCCAACTCTTTTTCAATTTGAGTCTTTTGAAAGAGGGTGTTGGTGCTGAGCGACTTTGAGTAAGCCCTTAACACCACTGTCCTCTCTTCAAAGTCTTTCATCCATTGTTTTGGTGGAACAATCTCCCACTCCAACGCAGTGTTGTTTGTCTTTTTTGGCATGTTTTTTTTTTGTTGTGGTGGGGGGAGTTCACAAAAAACGAAAGTTCACAGAGTTCAAAAAAAACAATGCAGGAAGTCAAAGGCCAATACAGCTTGGTACCAGTGATATCATGACTCATTTTTACAGCTGAGTGAACTGAAGCAATGTGAAATAAAGTGTCTTACTCAAGAACAGATCACACGGCCCAGGCTGAAAATTGAACTCACTACCTTGTGGTTGTGAGCCCAATGCTCTAACCACTGGGCCGTGTGCCTTCAGTTAGGAGGATAGATATGTATACAAAGGGGAGAGAGAGAAAGACAGAAGGAGAGAGAGAGAAACAAGGAGATACCATTATATAAAACTATATTAGTACTTTTCAATTGCCCCGAGCCTACATCCAAGTAAACGTCCAGTTTAAAAGTAATTCTCTTTCTTTCTTTCTTGTTGGAGAACCAAACAATACTCAGTCAGATTCATTTCTTAATTAGAAGATGTTTAAAATTTCTTTCTGATCAACAGGTGCAATTATCAAGGAAAGACATCTTTAGTTTATTTGCCATAAATTATAAACTTGTAAATGAAGTTCCCAGAGTGTTCAGGAATACACCAAACAGAATAGAGGGAACTTTCTCTTTTTGCTCAAAACACATTATTTATTTATGTGATGCAGATATTCAGATATCAACTTATGTCTAATAATAGATGTTAGAGTGGGTTGAGCATTTTGAAACTTAAAGTAGCTTAAAATGATTGGAAAAATTCTTAGAATAGTAAGATATTATCTTAATTAACCCTTTCATAAGTTTGTCCTAAACATCCATGATTGTTCTCAGACTTTTAATTAGCCTTTATTTAATTAGCCATTCAGAGTAAAATAAAACTTTCCTTTCATAAGCCCTAAGTTACTTGGGTGATTGAAAAATTATTGGACATGTGTATCATACATAATGCAGAGACATGCCAGAGAAATATTTTCTGTATATCACATGCGCAAGGCTGAGTGGTTAGAGTGTCGGGCTCACAAGGCTCCCAATCATGAGGTAGCGAGTTCAATTCCCAGACTAGGCTGTGTGTTGTGTTCTTGAGCAAGACACTTTATTTCACGTTGCTCCAGTTCATTCAGCTGTAGAAATGAGTTGCAATGTCACTGGTGCTAAGCTGTATTGGCCTTTACCTTTCCCTTGCATAATATCGGTGGCATGGAGAGGGGAGGCTGTTATGCTGGTCTTCCATAAACAACCTTGCCGGGACTTGTGCTTCAGAGGGTAACTTCCTAGCTACAATCCCTTGGTCATTCATGACAAGGGATCTTTACTCTTTACTCGATGTACATATAATGGCTCAGAGAGGGGAGGCTGGTATGCATGGGCAACTGCTGGTCTTCCATAAACAACCTTGCCCAGACTTGTCTCTTGGAGAGTAACTCTAGGTGCAATACCATGGTCATTCTTGACCAAAGGGTGTCTTTAAATATCAAGTGATACACAGGACAGCAAAGGTAAACTAAGACTGAAGTTTTGCCTGTCCTAAACAAAATAGTTTCATAGGTTTGTCCTAAATGTCTATGCTTGTTTTCATATTTTTAGTTCGACCTTGTTTAGATAGCACTTGCTTTATACATTCTGAGTAATATAAAGCTTTCCTCAGTCACAAATTACCCTGGTGGCTTGAAAACAATCACGAATATGTATCATATATCATACATGAACACCAGTGAAATACATTCTGTGTATCACATTGATAAATTGCTGGACAGGCAAAAGGGTTAACTCAATATTCATTATATTGAATTCTCGTTAGTACAGCATATGTTTCATGTTACATCCTCCATATTGTATAAGAAAAGCCTTGATTATGTCTTGAGATAAATTGATGCAAAATTATATGGTAGCACCCTCTTCAAGGTCAATATATGCGGCATTAAGCATGAATATATATAGAACCTGTGCCACAAAACTACAAATATATGAATTGTTCAATAATGCCATAACACAAAACTATATGAGAGCCACCACAGACTTATTACAACATTAATAGAAAAACAAAGGTCAGAGCAATAAAATTTAGAATTGATTAAAGACTAGAGACACTAACAAAATGTGAAGTATGCATCACAATTAAGGACCATAAACATATTTCGTTTCTAACCTTATTGAAAGTTGATAAACCCACCTAAATCTGAAATCAGATTAGTTAGCAAAGAAAATTCTAAGATTAATAACACCAAGAAAGTTACTGACCTCACCTAATGGAATAATAGTATTCTAGTCATAACTACTAGTTCAATAAAATTATGAAGAACAAAGCCAATTTTAGCCAATTTGGTATTATAAATTTTTATGTGATCTGTAAAGTATTATTACGAAAGGCATGAGAATTTATTAGAATTAACAATGTCGAAGACTGTGATCGTATACAAGCTGTCAGGAAGGTTCTGGTTTTTGAAAAGTGTTCTGACAAGGTCAAGAGATCTAACAAGGTGTCATTTAATAACATTACTATACGTAATGCTACTTGTTTGTGTATCTCTAATAACTTATATAAACAATTCACTGTTAGAGACTTTGTCTTATACAGAGATGACGGGTTAAGTAATTCGAAAACAAAGTGAATAGTTATATACTAGACATGCTAAGGAAGGATATTATTTAGACATTCATTTCTTTCATTGTAAAGATCAACTTAACCATTGTAATTTTCCAAATGTCGCCTTAGATTTAAACACTAACTCATACCAACCTTTTAGAAGGCGAAGTGGAAACTTGCAAAAAATATGAATTCATAGCACCAACCGACAATAGCTGCCATGAGCAAAACAAGTTTATGAGTGGTTTTCATGCTTTCAGAATGGTCACTCGTTGCTTGAAGACCAGCCTCATTCAGGATGACCATCCTGAACAAATGAAAACATCATGATAATTCATGAACTGATCGTGGAGAACTGTCACCAAACAATTGACAAACTTGTTGATATGACTGGTGTGCCCTGGAGCTCCTACCAACGAATTTTGAGTGAGGAATTGCAAATGAAAAGATTGCAGCAAAATTTGCGTCTTGCTTGCTCACAGAAGATCAAAAGCAGTCTTGACTGAAAGCATGTTGTGAACTGAAAGAACAGCTGGAAATCGATCCAGACTTTTTTTTTCAAAAGTCATCACTGGTGATGAAAGCTGGTGCTACAGAATTTGCAAATGTAGCACCCACTACACTCTCTGAGTGGTTGGCGTTAGGAAGGGCATCCAGCTGTAGAAACTCTGCCAAATCATATTGGAGCCTGGTGTAGCCATCTGGTTCTACCAGTCCTCAGTCAAATCGTCCAACCCATGCTAGCATGGAAAGCGGACGTTAAACGATGATGATGATGATGAAGAAGTAAAGAGAAAAAAACAACAGAGGCTTTAAAAGGTATCTCTTTACAAGAGTTCCAGCACTGCTTCGAACAATGGAAAATACTACTGAACCAATGCACTGCTTGAAATGGAGAATACTTTGAAGGCGATAAAAGAGTAAACATGTAAAACTAAATGAATAAAATAATATTGCAAAATTCCCGTTTCTTTTGGGTACCCCCTCATATAACACAATTTATCATTTACTGTTTACATGTAAGAACAGCAGTTCTTAGAGGGTTATGAATAATGGATTTGGTATCAGTAGTTGATGAAGCATAACAATGCAGAAACACATGCCCTACAGTCAAATGACATCTTTTATAGCTCAACTTGGTGTATCTTTGCCTACATCATGCATAAAA
The DNA here is from genome assembly GCF_001194135.2 of Octopus bimaculoides. Taxonomy (NCBI): domain Eukaryota; kingdom Metazoa; phylum Mollusca; class Cephalopoda; order Octopoda; family Octopodidae; genus Octopus; species Octopus bimaculoides. Next base: position 10,824,117 of record NC_069002.1, on the reverse strand, counting down.
AGAATGTCACTTCCAAGACAGTTACCACTGTGAGGGTCTTACCACATTTGAGTGTACCCAAGCGTGTTAAATATAAATGTACACAGCTTATTTTAAGCATCACTGCTTACTGTGTCATTAATAATTATCAGCTTGGCAAAGCTTTGGACACACCAGCAAATTTATTTGTTTTTTTTTACGTATAAGAACAACAGTGCCAGTAACTGATGAAATCTAACGATGCAGAAACAGATGTCCTACATTCCAATGACCTCATTCATAACCCAGCTCATTACAGACAGACAGACAGATAGGAAGATAGACAGGTAGACTGATAGAAAGATAGACAGACAGACAGACCGATAGATAGATGAGTATATAACAGTGAGAAGCTGCTACAACAGTGTAATGTTGTCAGTCACTCTCATGGCCACTTTTCAGTTGATTCCTAGCTCTGAAGCATTCTGTGTTTTTTCATAGAATATGCTTATAACAGAATTTTTCCCTGGAGGAAAACTGCAGCTTCAGGCTTTTCTGCAACACACATACATTAAGTATGTTTTATTGATAAAGTTTTTACTATAAAGCTGCTTTTGTTGCATAATTCGAATACATATCTGCAAGAGCTTGAACTGAACATCTAATGATGTGGGCGTCTTCTACACCTAAATAACATGGAACTGAGTCAAGCTGTTATTAAATACATATAACTCCAACCAAATGTGTTGAATACTATTTTCTTTAATTTGTTAAATTACTCATGTATGTATGTATGTATGTATATAAATATATACACACATATATATATATTCATGCTCACTAACATGCACATAAACGTATGTATATTACAAAATAAATATATATGTGTATATATATATATACATAGATACACAGATACATACATATATATACATACACATAAGCATATATGTACATGTGTGTGTGTAAGCATATATGTATGTGTGTATCTAACTTTACAGATATGTGTAGTTAGTCCAACAACATTCAGCAGATGTTTGTGGCTACATATATTTTTCTCTACCAAAATGTCTAAAGACTATATTTGCCTGTTTTCCTTTTCTTTTTGCCACATATTTCAGCAAATAAATTTATATGATTTCTGTTTGACAACATTTGGAAGGAAGCAACGAATATATTGCCAAGAATATTATACAAATATTATATTCAAAGATGAAGATTTTTACAGAACAGCATTTTTCATAATAACAATAATAATAATAATAATAATAATAATAACAACAATAACAGTCTCGAATTTTTGGCACAAAACCAGCAGTTTTGAGGAGAATGGAGTAGTCGATTGCATCACCCTAGTACGTGACTGGTACTTTATTTTATCGATCTCAGAAAGATGAAAGCAAAGTCAACCTTGATGACATTTGAACCCAGAACATTGGAAAAGCAAGAGAAATACCACAAAGCATTGTGTTCAAAATACAATGGATTCTTCCTGCTTACCACCTTGTGAATTTGCATGTCTTCCTGCACAAGGATGTATTGTTGCAAATTTAAGATATCTGCTGCCCACAAATAGTCAAGACAGAAGTCGAAAATGTCAATATATATATACAATGCTCTAAAGTATGTATTAGCCTGGTTATGGGAAATGAAGAGGATGAAGATAGTGGCAATTATTGTTGGGTCCCTGGAGACAGTATCAGAAAGCATCAAGGAAGTTGGAATAGAGTGCCCAGTAGAACTGTTGCAAAAAGATTGCCTCTTTGGCATGGCCAAAATAATCAGGAAAGTATTAAATAGTTGAAAAGAACAGATAGCATGGTACTGTCGGCTGCAGGCAGCAAGCTTACTATGCTCGCAAGACTCCAGGAGTTCCAATAAAACCATAGTTAAAAAGAATTATAATAATTGTATCTCTGTAATTATAATGAATGTATCAATGTAGTTATAGGTGCATTAGGAACTAACCCTGAAGATTTGAACAGATGGATAGAGGAAACTGGCATAAAACCTAGCTTAGTGCAGCTCCAGAAATTATAATTAAGGGCAGCTAAGATATTTATGAAGGTTCTTGGCGTCTAAAGTTACTTGTGGTAGCCCAGTGCTAGGAATTTTTCCCTGCTGTCTAATCTGATGTGCATATATGAAATAATAATGGTAATTTCTTAATTACTCACAAGGGCTTTAAGAGATGCAGTGAATATGAGACGCTTACTAGAGGTTACAAAAAAAGAAAAAGTTACATGGGGCATGAGAAAAGCACGTTTGTACATATGTGTAAACCTCTAAAATTCTAAATGCACCTTTCTACATATTGTATAATGTCTCTTACTCCCTTCTCTTCATAATTTACAAACACAAATATGTATGTGTGTGTGTATATAATATATATATATATAATCATGTGTTCACAGTACGCATGTGCAAACCCACATATTTGTAGAGAAATAATTTTTAAAGTAGACAAAAACATTCAAGCACTAAAACAAGATATGATTAAAGAAAATAAAACATGAAAGATTATTAGTTAGCATCAGTTGAGCTTGCAGCGATCTCATTCATTTATCCACTTCTTGGACTGTGTGTGAATGCAACTAAATGCACCAGTAAGCATATTTTTAAGCATTTAGTATTGAAAGACATTAATTTGAGAATATACTTTTAAACTTTAATATATCTTAAACTTAATTTTAAAAGCAGTCTTTCTGATGGGACCTGTATTGTCCAATAGTGCTATAGCAATACAATTTTAAGTATCTTTTTTGTTTGTTTGTATTTTTTCATAAGTAAATGTATTCTGGTATCTTTCTTAAATAAATGTAATGCATATGTATATTTATATCTATATGTATATATATATATATGTATATACATACATACATACACATATACATACATACAGATATATACATAAATGTCATATGTGCATGTGGAAAGATAGATAGATAATACATGATTTTGGCGCTGAAAATGCATCTGCGTCTTAAAACGAATTCTAGTTTTTTGGGAGGTTTTTGGGGAAATTTCTAAGATTAACACACCAGTTTCAAAATTTTTTACAATTTGCTATGCTACATAAAATGCCAAATAAAATTTAAAAGACAGTAAATACACAGAAGAAAGTTCTATAGCAACAAAACATGCTCAAAAAAATTCAAACGCTTTATCGGTTTCCTAACAAAATTACATTTAAAATATTCAATAAGTTTCACAGAAATAAGAAATGATGAAACTTCAAATGTTCGACAAATCACATAGCAATAATGCATGGTAACTATTTTGGGGCCATATTCGTGAGTGATGGGAAACGGGAGGCTGGAGAGGTTGTCTATCATTACATATATTCATGAATGTTGGGTAATAACTAAAAGAGGATGATTGTGTTTAGTACTTCAAATGGTGATCCTTTAAAGGATTGTTGGGGTGACATTACTTGTCAGGGTGCATGGCTTGGAGATCAGGGTGTCTATCCAAATCAGCCCCTGTTTCTTATTTCTTTATTGCCCACAAGGGGCTATACACAGAGGGGAAAAACAAGGACAGACAAACGAATTAAGTCGATTATATCGACCCCAGTGCGTAACTGGTACTTAATTTATCGACCCCGAAAGGATGAAAGGCAAAGTCGACCTCAGCGGAATTTGAACTCAGAACGTAGCAGCAGACAAAATACCGCTAAGCATTTCGCCCAGCGTGCTAATGTTTCTGCCAGCTCGCCCCTGTTTCTCTGTATTGAAAAGCCATAGCTCACTATGGACACGTGATTAGAATGTCACAAGAAAAAATTGCAAGGATTCTTCAAGGTGATCCAACCAGCAGGAGACCTGGTGTTAGACCAAGAATGAGATAGGTAGACAACAGCCATAGTTTCAGTTAGTCACGCTTGGGTATCCATCGGGAAAGGGTAACGATAGCTACTTCTGATAGGACCCCCATGGAGGGACAATCTGAAGACGCTGCCCTCACAATCATCTCAGGAGCAGTTGGTAGAGAAGATGCATGGATGTAGGGCTCACAATCATGAGATAGTGAGTTCGATTTCTGGACCAGGCTGTGTGTTGTGTTCTTGAGCAAGACAGTTTATTTCACGTTAGTCCAGTTCACTCAGCTGTAGAAATGAGTTGCAACATCACTGGTGCCAAGCTGTATTGGGCTTTGCCTTTCCCTTAGATAACACTGGTGGCATGGAGAGGGGAGGCCGGTATGCATGGGCAACTGCTTGTCTTCATAAACAATCTTGCCCAGACTTGTGCCTCAGAGGGTAACCTTCTAGGTGGTCTTCCATGACTGAAGGGGGGTCTTTGCTCTTTACCCTATGTATGAAGAGGGGAGGCTGGTATGCATGGGCGACTGCTGGTCTTCCATAAACAACCTTGCCTGAACTTGCGCCTCAGAAGGGAACTTTCTAGGTTCAATCCCATGGTCATTCATGACTGAAGGGGATCTTTACCCTTTACCCTTTTAATTACATACAACGAAGATTTTTAAAAATTAGTAAAAGCATCTTTTTACAAGTTCAGTCTCATTGTGTGTCTTACCTTTTCGTTTCCTTGATGAAGACAGAACAACGAGAGTGCAGCAGATATCTTCACATCTTCATTTGGGTCAGCCAGAATACGCTGTAAAGCCTCAAGTATGTTGTCAGGTAGACACTTAATACAAGTAGCCATATGAGAGCCATGTGGTACACATTTGACATCTTCACCAATTTCATGGGGAACGGAGACCAGGTACCGCATACCAATGCTGGCAGCTTTAAAGATTGCAGAACACCTTACACTTGGATGAAGATCTATCATCTCCAACAGAATTACTTCTTCCATATATGGTTTAGTGCTACATTCTCCTTTGATGTACCAATTTTCATCCCAGAATGCCACTGAAAAAATATGCATGTATAAATAATAAATGCATTATATACAAATGTATTTGTAGTGTATGTGTATATATATATATATAAATATATAGACTGGATCCTGGTGTAGCCACCTGGTTCACCAGTTCTCAGTCAAATCATCCAACCCATGCTAGCATGGAAAGCGGACGTTAAACGATGATGAGGATGATGATGATTAATAGATAAAACTTACTTGGGAATGGATGCGTGGCAAATCATATAATGAAGTAAATAATATATATACATATATATATATATATGCATATATGCATACATTCATGTACATACTTACATATATATATATACAAATGCATATATGGGTGCAGGACATGAAAAAACGTAAACAACATGAAAAACAGGAACATGGAAAACAAACTTTTTTTTTTTTGCGAACAAATAGAAAAACAAGACAGACAACATAAAGAACAATCCCTTCATCAGTTGCCCACTGTTTTAGCTACTCCGCATATATGTATGTATGTAGATTATGTATGTATGTATGTTGTTATTCAGTTTTATTCCAAGATTTCTTGCCACATTCATCATTCATCATCACCATTATTCATCATTCAATATTCATTATCCATCATTCATCAATCATTATTCACCAATCGTCATTCATTATTCATCACTCATCATTCAGTATTCATCAATCATCAACCATTATTCATCAACCATTATTCATCAATCATTATTCAGCCAAACATAGAAGAATCAAGAGGATTTCTTTGTCTAGGCACCTAGGACAATTAAAGAAAGCTTAGTAAAAACCATCAGAGCATAATCACTTGCAAATGATGGCTTAGCTAAGCGTATGACTTTAGAGAATAGTTTTTTTCTTATTTTATTTCAAACTTGTTATATTAAACATATACACACACATCCACATCTGCGCACACATACATTTACATCCATGAATATTTTAGCGTGAATACTCATGTAAATGCGTGTGTGTGTGTGTGTATATGTATGTATGTGTGTATGTGTACATACAAGTCTGTGTTGTATAGACCTGAGGAAGATTTCAGGGTCATTAGCGTGTATTTGGTGTCATTTGGGGAATGAATGAAAAGACAAAAAAAAAAACATCCCCATTTGCACCATCGCCCTGCAGTCTTAGGTGAACTGAGGTGCATATGGATTTAATTGTAATGCTCATTGCTCATATAGACACAGCTGGGAAAGAAGATTAAATTACTATCTAGTGACTATAATTACATGTACAATGTATGTGTGTGTATATATATATAATGTGTGTGTGTAGATGTGTGTATGTATATATATAATGTGTGTGTGTGTAGATGTGTGTATATATATATATGTATATATATCCTCATATATAGATTGATATATACATATATGCATGCATATGTATGCATTTATATATGTATGAATATACATTTATGTATATATCCAAAAACATATATTTGTATAGATAGATAAAACTTACTTGGAAAAGGATGCATGGCGTTATATATATATACATATATATATGTGTGTGTGTGTGTATATATATATATATATATATATATATATATGTACCAACATATATATATATTTACATTTATATATAGAAACATAAGTGCATATATATAAATTCAATACATAGACATATATATATGTAATACATATACTGTCTAAATATATATATATATATATATATATATATATATATATACACACACACACACACACAC
>NC_069002.1:10813688-10817407 GCF_001194135.2 Octopus bimaculoides | reverse complement strand
ACACACACACACACACACACACACACACACACACACACACACACACACACACACACACAACACATCTTTTCTAATGATCAGTAAAAGTTGCAGATTTGCAGATGGATGCAGTCAAGACATAAACAACTTGCAGTTTATAACAGAGCCTGCAAGCATTACACAATCAATTGCAACATCTTTAAGAGATAACGCTTCACATCATATTGCTTAATTCTAGTTTCAAATTGAAAAGCAAGGAAGATATTTGGGATAATTCTCAAATTTCTAACTGTCTATCAAACACACACGGTAACAACATGCACAGCCCCAAAGGGAGGTGTGGTGCTATATGGAGCAGTGCGGTGTGGTGTGGTGTGGTTTGGTGTGGTTTGGTGCAGATGGATGTTTATGCTGTAGTATCGTCTTGCTACGAAAGTTTGTCTCACGTCTTAATGTGTCTTGCGTTAAGTATTGTATAACAAATAAGAATGATAAGTGAGGAGTTTGTAAAAACACACCGTGTGCAGTCATTCATATACAAACTTCTGAATATAAACACGTGTGTATGGTTATATATATATATATCTATACGCACACATATATACGTACATATATATATATATATATATATATATATATATATACACACACACACACACACACACACACATATATACATACATATATCTGTGTGTTTGTGTATGTATATATATATATATATAGATAGATAGTCCGAAATCATTACTATTATTATTATTATTATTAAGTTTGTGAGCTGACAGTCATTAGCACAGTGGATAAAAAATTGTTAGTGGCATTTCCTCCATTTTCCCATTCTGAGTTCAAATTCCACCAAGGTCAACTTCACCTTTTATCCTTTCAGAGTTGAACACAAAGGTCAGTCAATTGATTTAGCACTTCCCCAAAATTGTTGACCTTGTACTAAAATATAAAGTCATTATTATTATTACATAACTGTATGAACTTATTGTCTAAAATGCTCAGGTGCACTACAACAATAATTATTATTATCATCGTTAAGGTGATGAGCTGGTAGAATAATTAACATACGAAGCAAAATACTTCAGCGGTATTTTGTCCATCTTTTACATTTTTGAGTTCAAATTCCACCAAGGTTGACTTTACCTTTCGTCCTTTTGTGGTTGATAAAATGAGTATCAGCTGAGTACCGGGGGGAGGGGGGGGTCAATTTAATTGACTTACCCCTCCCCTCAAAACTGCTGACCTCATGCCAAAATTTGAAATCATCCTTGGCCGAATCGTTAGCACACCTGGCAAAATGCTTAGCGGCATTTCACCCATCTTCATGTTTTGAGTTCAAATTTCGTCATCAAGGTCAGGTTTATCCTTCATCCTTTCAGGGGTTGAAGTACCAGTTATGCACTGGGGATTGATGTAATCAATTTCTCCTTCCCCCAAAATTTCAGGCCTTCTGTCTATAGCAGAAAGGCTTATTATTATTATTATTATTATTATTATTATTATTATTATTATTATCATTACTATTATTAGGATTATCATCATTCTCATCATCATCATTATGATGACGGTGGTGATGACATTACAGAAAACATTGCCAAGTGAAACCAGATCTATTGCATCGCTAATTAATAAAGTAGAAAGTGCAGAGTTAGAGCTTCAAGAATGGTTAATGACTTAAACATACCTCCAAGTAAATGTTTCACTTGGCTGTCAGTATATATATATATTATCTGTGTTCTGCATGTGTGAATATATGTAAGTATGTACGCATGTATGTGTATGCATATATACATATGAATATATACATGTATATGAGTATGTATATGTGTGAATACCTGTTTTTATATATATATATATATATATATATATATATATATTTAATATGTATGTATGTATATATTTATTTGAGTGTGTACCTGAATGCTAATACACAAAATTCTGAGTCCCTGAGTCATTTTGTAATGTTTGCCAATTGATGATAATAAAATGTTACTTATATTCACATATTTCAAGTTGTTATTTCCCTGTTCATATCATCATTACCTTGATAGGAAATGAGCAAGGGTTAATGACGGGAAGAGCGTCCACTTATAGAAAATCTGCCTCAGCAAATTCCATCTGACCCATGCAAGCATGAAAAAGTACACAATTAAAACAAATGTATATACATACAAATATATATATTCTTTTGTTCTTTTACTAGTCTTAGTCATTTGACTGCAGCCATGCTGGAGCACTGCCTTTAGTCGAACAAATCGACCCCAAGACTTACTCTTTGTAAGTCTAATAGTTATTCTACCAGTCTCTTTTACTGAACCACTAAGTTAGGGGGGAACTGCAAATAAGTTCTGATTTTTGTGGATCTTAAAATGTCTTTTGAGGGCTCCATTAGATTTGCAAACCTTCTGGCATACATTGCATTTGAAAGGTGTGCACAGACATACAGACAGAATAGATGGTGGAGGTTCATTTTCCATGGGTTCACAAATGAGATTTGAGCCCAGTAAAAGAAAGGTGTGGTGTATCACAAACTGTGTACACAAAAAGGTCATAAATACATACATATATATATATGCAGAAGTTGAAGGCTACCTGTGTAACTTGAACCTACATCTTCTATAAACATGAGAGGCATTATAACATTGGACCAAAGTAATCCTTCGAATTTTTTTATCCATTTTAAAAACTTTATTCTTATCAGCAAGAATTTTATGTTATTGACAGCATAAAAGAATTTATAAACTTCAAGAGATTATTAAATAAATTCTGTTTTTTGGAATGGTGAATCTCAAGGATAACGGTTTTTGAAATGTTGAAGGCTCTCCAAAATTTGAAACCATTATTCATGACTTTATTTGCTTCAAGATTCTCCATTCCTAAAAGGGATTATTTGCATCACCTAATTGGTTTCCAAGCTTTTTTTACAAAGAGAAAAAGAATCCAAACTTTTTCTCCAGAATCTTCCAATCACATCTCACTCATATCTTTTGTTTGGCTTTCAAATTCTGCTACAAAACATAGACTTGCCATAGTATCTTTCTTTGGCACCTTTTTTTTTTTTTTTATCTGTTCTTATGTATATACGTACAATATGAGGATAAAAGAATCTTAATATTTTGTCCTCAACTGTAAATGTATTGTTGTCGTCTGCTTGGTTTTGAAGTTCTGCTACAAAAGAAGAATCACTATAAAGTCTTTTGTTCCACTTCCTTTTGGTTCCTGCCTTCAGGTTCTCTTTTCACATTCTCAATTTCCTCTGTGTGGTCTTCTTTCAATTTAATACACACGCTCCTAAACAGAATTTCTCTGCCATGGAAATTTATAATTCTCTGCAAATTTTGATGGATCACCAATCATTTTCTTTGGTTCACCAATCCCCTTTTTTCTATAAATACTTTCTTGCATTCTAATAATTTCTCTCTTTCTTTCTTTCTCTCTCTCTCTCTTCCCCTCTCTCACTGAAAAGAATTCCTTTTTGTCAAAATTCTGATAAGCATAGATGCCATCGTGGTTGTGTGGCAAGATGTTTGCCTCCTAGCCACATGGCTCCAGCTTCAGTCTCCATGCATGGCACTTCTGCTATAGTCTTGGACCAACCAAAGCCTTGTGAGTGAATTTGGTGGATAGAAACTAAAAGAAGTCCATTACTTACACACACACACACACACACATATATATATATAAATTTTGTCCAAGTTTATTATTAACTTAGAGAAAATAAAGACATATAATAAAAT
>NC_069002.1:10811340-10813658 GCF_001194135.2 Octopus bimaculoides | reverse complement strand
CATGAGGGGTGTTTATTAAAGATTTCCCTTGATTCACTTCCCAAGGATTGGGATAAACGAAACTTGGCATAATTATTAGCCCTTCTTTACATAAGCCACCACTAATGGTGACACACTCCAACCATCGCTTTATGCAGCTGTGAAGACCTCGTCTGTAGAAGTCGGTAGGTTGCGTCTGGAGCCGAGACTTTACCTCGGAAATAAGATCATCGTCATTTGAAAAGTGCTTCCTCTTCAAAGAAAAAACTTCCTGGTTGGAAAGAGGTGGAAGTCAGAGGTTTGAGGTCTGGAGAGTAAGGGGAATGAGGAAGGATTTCATAGCTGCAGGAGTGTGCTTTCATCTGGGCAGCATGTGCATTGTGAACTGGGGTGTTGTCTTGGAAGAGGCGGACTCCTTAGGTCAGCATGCCATGCTTCTCTGCTTTGATAGTATCCCGCAATTTCTGTGGCAGAGAAGTATAATATGCCCCATTAATTGTGGTGCCCTTTGTCAGAAAATCCATCATCATGACTCATTACTGACCTCAAAAGTTATGGGGATGTAAACACACCAGCAGTGGTTGTCAGGCAATGTTTGGGGTGGACAAACACACATACATACACACATATATATGTATATATACGAGAGGCTTCTTTCAGTTTCCATCTACTAAATCCACTCACAAGGCTTTGGTCAGCCCAAGGCTATAGTAGAAGATACTTGCCCAAGATGCCACGCAGTGAGACTGAACCTGGAACCATATGATTGGTAAGCAAGTTACTTACCACACAGCCACTCCTTATATCATATCTTCAGAGTGTTGTCCTTCAGAGTCGATACACAACTGGATTCATCTCTAGATTCTTCTCCAATTCAATGACACAAGTCCTTATCATTGTCCAGGGCTACAAATTCTGCAATAATTCTTTCCCCTCAACTCAGGTATTGTCCAAACATCTTGTGAGTAGACACATTCTTTCAGGATACCCCACATTGAGTAATCACAGTGATTCAGGCCCAGTGATAGTAGAGGCCGTTTGATGGTTCCTCTCCTGCCAATCCACATCTCAAAAGTGTCACCCAGAAATCAGATATTTCTGCCATAATAAGTCACATATTCCTGCCATAATGAGATGGAGCACCATTCTGCATCCAGATGTCTTCGTCTGTATCAAGCTGAGGTACAGCGAAATCACACAGTATGTGTTTGTTATCATTTGTCTTTATTATTATCAGAAATGGGTAAAGCAACTTATGGCCATCCCTGTGTGTATATGTATATATATACACACACACACACACACACACACAGTGTGTGTATTGTCCCATGATGTAAGATCAAAAAAAGTATTTCACCTGGTGAAAGATAAATATTATTTAATAAACACAATATCAATATGTTTCTATGTGCTACTATTAGTTTCATGTGCTGAGAACAGGCTAAACATTGTTTTATAACTTGTTATAATTTGTTATGCCATGTGGGCAATGTTTGATGATTGTGTTAGGACACTAGACATGTTATAAAACAATGTTTGACCTGTTCTCAGCACAGGAATCTAATAGTAACACATAAAAACATATACTGTGTTTATTAAATAATATATATATATATATATATATATATATATATATATATATATATATCACTCTCTCACATACATGCACACACACACACACACGTACAATAAAGAAGATAAGAAAATACTAACATATTTAATGCAGCCATCGAAGGCTAACATGTTGTTGTGAACAAAGAAAATTCAAATTGATAAAAATTACTTCCATAATGTGAATGAAAAGTGAAAAATTATTTAATGTGATCAAAAGAAGAAAGGTAGCAGGGGAGACAACCACAGAATTTAAATTAATAAAAAAGAAAAATGTAGCACAATGCAGTGCAGGAAGTGTGTCTGGTCTATGATAATGTGCTGACAACTCCGGATTCATCTCATTAGAGATCTTCAGTAAAACATAACTGAACCGTTACTGCCGGATCTATAAAACTACCAACCTTCAGCCTTCATAACTATTAGCCTGTCTCTCCATTTACCTACTTACCTATCTATCAATTTTCCCAGTATCTTATCTATCACTTATCTATAAATCATCTGTGTTGCCAGATTATTTCTGAAGTATATACAAAAATTTGATACTTAATGACTATATTTTCATCAGATTTATTTGTCTATATAATACATTAGAATTTTAATCCCCACCTTCGTTCCTTGTCATCCATCTCAACACGCTTTAGATTACACAATATACGCAGATACATGAAGTTGTTGAATAATATAAAATGCAGTATACATATATATATATATATATATATATATAT
>NC_069002.1:10810343-10811078 GCF_001194135.2 Octopus bimaculoides | reverse complement strand
ATATATATATATATATATATATATATATATATATATATACATAAAAATACATATATAAAATATATATATATATATATATATATATACATATATATATATATATATTAAACAGAAATATATATATATATATATATATATACACACATACATATACATGCTCACACCTGTATATACATATGTGTAGGTGAACACATGAAGGAAAATGGCACTCAACATATTTAGTTGGAGTTCTAAATATTTAAATACAGGTTCCTTGGTTCAATCCTCCATTCAGTTGAGACTATGTGCTAATACCGCCAAATGCTTCTTGCCCCAAGTTAGCATTTCCCAATGGCACTTAGGTGTTATAAGCTCATTAATGTCCATAACATAAAGGTTAGCTACACATGTAGGCTTATATTCAAAAGGAGTTGCTCTACTACTATAATTACAAATTAGATTAGGGCTGTGTTCAGTGTGCATGCGAAATATTTAAGCAAAAACAATGAATGCATGCATTTACATCAGAAGAAAGGTTCCAGGAGATCTAAGCAATTCAATGCCTACTCACTTTTTTAGCAAATGTTGAAAGATATGTGTGTGTATTTTGAGTGTGAACTTATGTGTGTTCATATATATAATATAATATATAGTGTAAATCATCATCATCATCATCATCCTTTAACATGTTAGATGGCTTGACAGGAGCTAACAAGCCCAGGATGTATATATATATATATATATATATATATATAT
>NC_069002.1:10807734-10808500 GCF_001194135.2 Octopus bimaculoides | reverse complement strand
TATATATATATGTGTGTGTGTGTGTGTATGTATATAAATATGTGCGGGTGTGTGTATACATATATGTATGTATATGTCCATTTAATTGCATAACTTAGTGTATATGAATTAGATACGTGGACATATTTCTTATATTTGTTCATTCTGTATATTTTCACTTATATTTTATTCAAATTTTCTCTTTTCCCCCCTCACCTCCTATCCTACCCCCACTATATTTTTGTCTAACATGCAGTTTTTGAAATTTATGAATTATTTGGTGACTCTCTAATAATTTCTGATTTAACATTCTGGAAAATATTGCAAATTGTACTTTATATAAAGAACGAATTCATGATTTTTAAGTTATTCTGATAAGTGCCTTGCATGGAATGTTCAGATATTCAGTGACTTATGTGTGGGTTGTCTCAGTCAGTTAAAGAATATGTAGATACACAGACACACTACACACACAAGCACATGTATCCTCGTCATCGTCATCATCATCATCATCACCATCATCAGCGACATCAACATCATCATTGTTAATGTCACCATTGTCCTCATAATCGTCAGTGTTGTCATCATAATCATCATTATCCTCACCGTTGTCATCATCGTCATTATCTTCATCATCATCATCATCGCCATCATCATTGTCATCGTCGTCATCATTGTAGTCATCATCATCATTACTATCATCATTATCATTGTTGTCATCGTCATTGTGGTTGTCACCATTGTCATCATCATCATCATCACAATCTATATCATCACTGCCATCATC
>NC_069002.1:10804820-10807124 GCF_001194135.2 Octopus bimaculoides | reverse complement strand
TCTCTATAACTTAGTGGTTCGGCAAAACAGCCCAATGGAATAAGTACCAGGCTTACAAAGAATGCATCCTGGGGTCGATTTCTTCGACTAAAGGTGGTGCTCCAGCATGGCCGCAGTCAAATGACTGAGACAAATAAGAGTAAAAGAGTCAAACAAAGATGAAAAGCGTAGAAGCTCCTTCACTGAACATCAGGACCTGCTCTCTCTTTCTCTCTTTCTCTCTCTCTCTCTCTCTCTCTTTGTTGCATTGAAAGTGGTGGTTAGTACAAGGTATGATTTGCTTAGGAGGGGCAGACTGATAAGTTGGTGAGTAGTATGTTCTGACAATGTTTCAGTTACATATATAGATATACTTAGATAAGCTTCGTTATAATAAGGAAGAATATCATACAACAAAGAATCATTTTAATGATATGGAAAATTCATTAAAAAAGAATGGCCCAAAAACAAAACAAAAAAAAACACAGAATGAAAACATTTCCTGCCAGAATATTTCACCAAATCAAAATAATTCCTTGAAATATTGCTTTTGAGCAAGAGAGAGCGAGAGAGAGTGTGAGAGAGTTACAGATAAAAAGAGAGAGAAATAGTTACAGAGAAAAAGAGGAAGAGAAACAGAGAGCATTGGAAGAATAATGAGTGACAGAAAGTTTTAAAAAAGTCAAATACAGGAAGAATACAAGAAATCTTGAGAAATTGAAATAGTTCTTGGAACCAGAAGGCAAGATATTAGAAAATGTTTGTGCTAATATGATAATATTTCTTCAAAACAAGACACCATCTGGGATTTTTCTCACCATTATTTTATTGTTTATTTTTTCATTTTTGGCACCAAATTCTAACAACTTTCGTTGTTATATCATTAATTTTATCTTGTTGTTTTGGCTTCTTGTTTTTGTTTGTTCTTAAATCTTCATTTTCTGCTTTTCGCATCATTCTCACCCAAAACGGTATTCCAAGAAATTGTATCATTTGTCTTCCGTTTTAAATTCCATTCACATCTTGAAGATCATATGCAGGAATATTCTTCTCTACTCTAGGCACAAGGCCTGAAATTTGTGGGGAGTAGGGGGTGCAGTCGATTAGATCAACCCAGTACACAGCTGCTAGTTAATTTATTGACCCTGAAAGGATGAAAGGCAAAATCGACTTCGGCGGAATTTGAACTCAGAACATAAAGACAAACAAAATACCGCTAAGCATTTCGCCCTGTATGCTAGCGTTTCTGCCAGCCTGCCACATTATGGGAATATTCAATCAATCCCAGAACGTGACTGGTACTTTCTTTCATTTGACCCCAGAAACACAAAAGCAAAGTTAATCTCAACAAGATGATTTGAACCTAATTAAATACCTCAGGGCAATTTATCTGGCATCTTACCAGTTTTGCCAAAACCATTTAAAAATAACGGGTTGTATCAGAGAGGAACTGGCAATGATAGGTGCACGCATGACAGTATGGTAAGAAGATGGCTTCCCAACCACATGGTTTTAGGTTCAGTCCTACTGCATGGCACCTTGGGCATGTGTCTTCTGCTATAACCTTGGGCCGACCAAAGCCTTGTGAGTGGATTTGGTAGATAGAAACTGAAAGAAGCCCATTGTATATATATCTACATGTGTGTGCCTTTGTGTCTATATTTGTCTCCCTACCACCACTTGACAACCAGTGTTGGTGCGTTTACATCCCCATAACCTTGTAGTTAGACAAAAGCAGACTGAAAGACAGACTGATAGATAGAAAGATAGACAGACAGACAGACAGACAGACAGATAGATAGAATCAACTTTAGTACAAGACTAATATTTTATTCATCAACTTCTGAAGGATGAAAAGCAAAGTTCACCTCCCTAGGATTTCAACTCAGAACACAATGAACTAAAACACACACCAGAAGGCCTTGTATCCAACAAACTAATAATTTTGCTGATCCTCTGCATCATAGAAGATTTATCTTAATGCAATCAGGAGCTTTCTGGTTTTCCTTTCTGTGTTCTTCAATTCCCTTAACTTCCAATACATTTTAGTAAAGTTGTGGTTTATGATTCAGATCTCTAGTGCATTTATCCCTGTAATCTTGTTTCCGGCATTGAGTTTAACAAACATACTCTTAGAAAATATAGTTTTATCCTTCGTTTCTGTGTCTTATCAACTCCTAAGTATATATATATATATATATATATACTTAGTTTCATCTACTCCAAAGCAAACACATACATGCATTTATATTTATATTCATATACATAGAATATTTATATCTATCTATAGACATATATATATATATATATATATATATATATATA
>NC_069002.1:10802187-10803999 GCF_001194135.2 Octopus bimaculoides | reverse complement strand
TATATATATATATATATATATATATATATATATATATATGTATTTATATATATAAAGATATATATATATAAAGATATATACATATGTGTGTGTCTGTATGTGTGTATATATATATGTGTGTCTGTATGTGTGTATATATATATGTGTGTGTGTGTGTGTGTATATATGTATGGTTCTCTTTTAAGTAAATATATATGTATGTTATGTTCTGAATCTTCAGTTTCAGAGAATCTAAGTTTAATATTTTTAAAATTCTAATTAATTTTTTTATTTTTTTATTATTTTTTTTTTTTACCTTTACTTTAACATATTTCTCTAATCCTGCTTAATCCATGCGCAGTTTTGAGTAGGTCCTCCAGTGTAGTTTTGTCTTTTGCATATAGTTTTAAATCCTTCACATGGAAAAAAAGAAATAATAATAATAATAATAATAATAATAATAATAATAATAAAGCAAAAACAAAACTTCCATAGTTTCTTCATAGCATTTGTAATGCATGCATTGCAATTTGTTAATGGACTCTGAGCTAAACTGAAGAGTAAGGGGGATCAGTACTCTCCCACTATAACTCCTTCCCCTATGGGGATAGTGCTGGTTTTGTTATCTCTTATTTATGTTGTCATGATATAGTTGTTTACAGTTACAACATGATGCGCTTGTTTTGTGATTTCTTGCTGAGTGACCTGCATAAACGATTTGCTTATAGTGATCAAATACATGTTCTGTGCATTAGCTCAATCACTCCATTAAATCAACATTACCTGTGCAAATGCACACTGCACCACGCATTAGGTATTAAATTGTTCACAGAGTAACACGAAATGAAGCACCAGGAATCAAAACTAAACCTTGTGACTGAGAGCACAAAATGTAAATCAATAGAATATAAATTATTTACGTGTTTTTAAGTTATGACTGTTTTTGTTACCTACATTCCAAGGATGGAGCTTTTTATCTTTGTCAGAAACCAGCTCCTTCTTCAGAGGAAGAATTTAAAGGATTAAATACAGAAGAGACAGACAGACAGACATGCATGCATGCATACATACATACAGACAGACCAAAGCTCTCTACAAAGGCTGTACCTCATTTTCCCTCTGATGAGGAAATAGGTCACTACTGTAGGCATCTCTTCTTGAAACAGCTGTAGGAGACTCTCTGAACACATTCTAACTCACTTCCGTCTTATGATTTATAATCATGTAACAACTCAATCTTATGTTGAAATATATAATCTCATAATCTAACCAGATGCCAGTTGTTCTGTTTAACTATACATTTGTTCTATTATATATGTACATACATATATGTGTGTGTGTGTGTGTGTGTGTATTTGCATAGATGTACCATATGTAAATGCATACATATGTGTGTATGTGTGTGCATATGTGTATGCATATATATGTGTGTGCATGTATACATGTGTGTGTATGAATGTATTGAATAAGACATGAAGGCAAGAATTGTGTGTAACTTTGAAGTCACAGTTGATTAGACTTTATCAAATATTAGTGTTTACATATGTATTGAGTACATTTTTCCAGTCAGAGTTTATTGTTTTATGCATATAAAAGCACATATTTTGACCACTCACACATACACGCACGCACGCACATGCATACACTTCTATTTGCATTTTCATGTTTATGGATGTAAGTCTGACCAAAATGGGAATGGTTTTAACATGTTTGCATGCACACACATACACAAACATCCATATATATACGTGCACACACATATGCAAACATCCATATATATATATATATATATATATATATGTACACACACATATGCAAACATCCATATATATA
>NC_069002.1:10799859-10800835 GCF_001194135.2 Octopus bimaculoides | reverse complement strand
GGGTTGTGGTGGTGGTGGTGGTGGTGGTGGTGGTGCTTTTGGTGATAGAGGTGATTGTTGCTGTTGTGGTGGTAGTGGTGATGGTGATGGTTGAGGTTGTGGTGGAGGGTTGTGTTTGTGGTGGTGGTTGTGGTGTAAGCTTGGAGTAGTTAGTGTCAATGGCTGCTGCAGTTACTGTGGTAGTGTTGGTGATGGTCAAGGTGATGATAATGATGATGTAGGAGCTGTACTGATGAGGATTCTGGTTGTGATGCACATTGTGGCTGCACTGATGATGATGATGATGGTGGTGGTGGTAATAGTAATGCTGATGATATCATCATCATCATCGTTTAACGTCCGCTTTCCATGCTAGCATGGTTTGGACGATTTGACTGAGGACTGGTGAAACCGGATGGCAACACCAGGCTCCAATCTAATTTGGCAGAGTTTCTACAGCTGGATGCCCTTCCTAACGCCAACCACTCAGAGAGTGTAGTGGGTGCTTTTACGTGTCATATATATATATATATATATATATATATATATACTTAGTGGTTCAGCAAAAGAGACCAATAATATAATTACCAGGCTTTAAAAAAATATAAGTATTAGTGTCGATTCATTAGACTAAAATTCCTTGAGTTGATGCCCCAGCATGGCCACAGTCTAATGACTGAAACAAGTAAAAGAAAACCTAAAAGATATACATATATATAAATATATATATATATGCCAGTATCGCCTGACTGGCCTTCGTGCGGGTGACACGTAAAAGCACCTACTACACTCTCTGATTGGTTGGCATTAGGAAGGGCATCCAGCTGTAGAAACTCTGCCAAATTTAGATTGGAGCCTGGTGTTGCCATCCGGTTTCACCAGTCCTCAGTCAAATCGTCCAACCCATGCTAGCATGGAAAGCGGACGTTAAACGATGATGATGATGATGATGATATATATAAATATATATATATATGCCAGTATCGCCTGACTGGCC
>NC_069002.1:10798869-10799760 GCF_001194135.2 Octopus bimaculoides | reverse complement strand
ATATATATCGTTGCTGTTATGCAAAAGTATTGTAAGTTCAAAACATTCCTTTTTCAGAAAACAAAAAAGTAGTTTCACCATTCCATAGCAAAACCGTTCTACTACACTTTGACAATTTTCGATATCTTGGCATCCAAAGCAGTTACATCTTCCGTAAATGCTCCTTTGGAAACAGGTGTAATCCTCCCCCACCCCAACCCAATACTACTTCACCTGTGCCTGACACCACCCCTCCCTTGTGTTAACGATTCTGCCAGCTCGCTTGCCTTATTAATAATAATGATAATAATAATAATCCTTTCTACTATAGGCACAAGGCCTGAAATTTTGGGAGAGGTGACTAGTTGATTACATTGACTCAAGATTTTTACTAGTATTTAATTTATCGACTCCAAAAGGAAGAAAGGTAAAGTCAACCTTGGTGGGATTTGAACTCAGAACTTGAAGATGGACAAAATGCCACAAAAGCTTCTTGCCCTATGTGCTAATGGTTCTGCCAAATCACCACCTTATGATGTGAAATAATAATGTTATCGCATAAGAATGAACTGTTCCATGCAGCGATCCACCCTTCACCCCTCACCTCGCCACATGCCACCTGCTGCAATCTTCCACTCGTCACCTGTCACCCGATCCTAACTCCCACACGCCACACACACCCCCAACACTCCTCTCTCCCCCTCACTCCCTATGACTAACCGAAAAATATTAACGATGGCTCAATCGGTTATCACTCAACGATAACAACAAACAAACAAGGGGAGCAAAGGGTTAAGGAGGAAGGAGGGACTTAATCACCATCAGTTCGCCACCAACACCTTGTTTCGTCGCTGTTGTTGTTGTTCCTTTTTCCTAACAAAAAACAAAAAAAAAACATCGATGCAGTGGGGG
>NC_069002.1:10796225-10798855 GCF_001194135.2 Octopus bimaculoides | reverse complement strand
GGAGATGTTACAGGTGAAGTCTTTAATTTTCCATTTTTTCTATAATACATCTATATATATATATATATATATATATATACACATATATACGTAGGCATATATACATATACACATATATATGTAGGCATATATACATATACACATATATGTACACACACATACATATATACACACACACACACACATATATATATATACCAGTATATATATATATATACACACACACACACACACACACATATATATACCAGTATATATATATACACAAACTAATATTCGTGCATGTGTGTGTGTGTAGTTTATTTTGGTTCCCGTTAGAAGGAAACAAAAGGTGTATGCAAAGATGAGGGTAAGGAATTAGCTGATGCAGTGTTGTTGTTGCTGCTGTTGTTGTTGTTGTTGGTGGTGGTGGTAGTGGTGGTGGCAGCAGCATCAGTAGTAGTAGTAGTAGTATCAGGGATGGCGGTAGTGGTGGTAGTCATAGCCGTCATGATTGGTAACTTTTTATCTTTCCCTTTCACACTCTAAACATTCGTTCAGGTAATCTAATTGGGAAGAATTTTACTTGGAGATATTGCACTAAAAAAAAAAAATAATAATAATAATAAAACAAAAAAACGAAAAAAAAAAACAAGGGAACAAAAAAAAAAGGAATCCTTTTTTTTCTTCACTTTTTTAATAAGAATCAGTCTTGAGAAATAACTAAGAAATAAAAAGGTAACTCAGTAGTACTTGTAATAAAATAATAATAATAATAATAATAATAATAATAATAATAATCCTTTCTCCTAAAGGTACAAGGCTTGAAACTGCGGAAGGGGACTAGTCGATTACATTGACTTCAGTGCTCAACTGGTACTTGGTTTATCAACCCCAAAAGAGTGAAAGGCAAAGTTGATAGGCAGAATTTGAACTCAGGAAGTAGTGACAGGCAAAATACCACTAAGCATTTCATCCAAAGTGCTAACAATTCTGCAAATAATGATAATAATAATAATAATAATAATAATAATAGAATGAATTTACCTGACAAGATAAGAGGGTGGCCATAGACTCTTACAACTGGAATTAACAATGAAGATTGCTGCAATTGGTCTCAACACTTACCTGAAAAACTCTGATGACTGGATGTTAAAACTTGTCTTAAAGCATGAAAACAAGAAAGCAGATCAAGGAATATCTAAGTGAATTCCAAATACAGCAAATTCCAGAATTAGACGTACTAGAAACAAGCACTAAAAAAGCTAAGCGTATGAAAACCCATGCTAAAACTGCTGTCTGAGATATTCTTACTGATAAATGACGAGAAAAACCTCTCATTGGCAAATACCCAAAGAGAGCTAATAATGCCGATGTTGACAAAGCCCTTACCCATCAATGGCTAATGGCTTCTGGCTTAAAATCAGAAACAGAAGGGTTTATCATAGCAGCCCAAAATCAATGCATACCTACAAGAAGCTACCAGGCCAACATATTAAAGAATGGCAACTGCCCAACATGTTGTGTATGTTAACGACAAAATGAAACCATTGATCATGTTGTCTTCATGTGCAGTCTTCTAGCGCCTACAGACAGGCATGATAGAGCAGCACACTATATTCACTGGATAATTTGCAAAAACCTGAACCTGCCCCATGATAAAAACTGGTGGGAACACAAACCACCTCCAGTGCTTGAAAATGATCACATCTCACTCCTCTGGAACTTCACTGTTCAAACTGACAGAAAGATAGATGCAAATAGGCCAGACATTATATTAAAAGACTTCAGACAAAAACCATGCCTCCTCATTGATATGACTGTCTCAGTAAACATAAATGTACCTGCCAAGTCCTACCAAAAACTGAGCAAGTATAAAGATCTTGAAATAGAAATTGGCAAAATGAGAAACCTCAAGACTAACACAATACCTGTTGTCATAGGTGCCCTAGGAATGATAACAAAAGGGGCTGATTCCTACCTAGCTCAGATAACAGGAAACCCCAAAATGGCAGAAATTCAAAAAATATGTAAACTCCCACACTTTATGACTGTCTTTGTATTGTCCCCATCATCCTTCGCCCTTGTGGCAAATAAATGAAATCATTATGAGGATGATGATGATGATGATTATCATTATTATTAAAATTTACAGGATTGAGGTTACTCCTCCAGAAAGTATAGAAGCAAAAAAAAAGAGTGCCATTGTTATCAAGTGAACGATATGTATGTATGTATATATGTATATATGAACGTAAGTATGTACATGTGTATGTATGCACGTACATACGTATGTATGTATGTACATACATATGTTTGTATGTACATACGTCTATATGTATGTATGTGTGTATGTATATATGTATGTAGGAAATGCATATGCATGTGTGTACATGTGTACATATGTATGTATGAATGTATGTACATATGTATGTATGCATGCATGAATATATGTACCCACTACACTCTCGGAGTGGTTGGCATTAGGAAGGGCATCCAGCTGTAGAAACTATGCCAAATCAGATTGGAGCCTGGTGTAGCCATCTGGTTTCACCTGTCCTCAGTCAAATCGTCCAACCCATGCTAGCATGGAAAGCGGACGTTAAACAACGATGATGATTATATATATATATATATATATATATATATAT
>NC_069002.1:10789251-10792990 GCF_001194135.2 Octopus bimaculoides | reverse complement strand
AGAATAAGTACTAGGCTTACAAAGAATAAGTCCTGGGAGTCGATTAGATCGACTAAAAGGTGGTGCTCCAGCATGGCCGCAGTCAAATGACTGAAACAAGTAAAAGAGTATATATGTGTGTGTATATGTTTGTGTGTCTGTGTTTGTCCCCACCAACATCACTTGACAACCGATGCTGGTGTGTTTACTTTACATCCCCGTAACTTAGTGGTTCAGCAAAAAGAGACCGATAGAATAAGTACTAGGCTTACAAAGAATAAGTCCTGGGGTCGATTAGATCGACTAAAAGGCGGTACTCCAGCATGGCCACTGTCAAATGACTGAAACAAGTAAAAGAGTAAAAGAGTAATATCTGTCAGCTTGCTGCCTTAATAATAATAATAATAACAATAGCATTGATGATGATGACGATGATGATGATTAACTCACATATCTCAGATGTTGGAAACTCTTTTACATTCTTCGTACAACCATTGCTATGTTGTCTTTTAGTGCGTTCCAAATTTCCATTCTTTCTTTCCTGAGAAATCATTGGCTGAAAATAAAATTATGGAAATAAAACAGATAATTAAATTTAAATGTCTTCAAAATTTTGTTTATTCACTTATTTTGGGGGTGGGGGGGGTGTTGAAAAAAATAAAGAGGACTTTGTTTTTAAAAGAAACCACTATCGTGTATGCCAAAAGTCTAGGATTACGGTTACACTGTTACAGAATAATTGTTGTCGTTGTTGTTGTTGTTTCATCTTCAGCTCAACCTTGGTTGAAGAAGTTGTTGGCACTCCGTCGTTTACGACG
The DNA here is from genome assembly GCF_001194135.2 of Octopus bimaculoides. Taxonomy (NCBI): domain Eukaryota; kingdom Metazoa; phylum Mollusca; class Cephalopoda; order Octopoda; family Octopodidae; genus Octopus; species Octopus bimaculoides. The sequence continues at coordinate 10,792,193 of NC_069002.1, read as the reverse complement.
TCAAGGGTTCCAGTTGATCCGATCAACGGAACAGCCTGCTCGTGAAATTAACGTGCAAGTGGCTGAGCACTCCACAGACACGTGTACCCTTAATGTAGTTCTCGGGGATATTCAGCGTGACACAGAGTGTGACAAGGCTGACCCTTTGAATTACAGGCACAACAGAAACAGGAAGAAAGAGTGAGAGAAAGTTGTGGTGAAAGAGTACAGCAGGGTTCGCCACTATCCCCTGCCAGAGCCTTGTGGAGCTTTAGGTGTTTTCGCTCAATAAACACTTACAACGCCTGGTCTGGGAATCGAAACCGCGATCCTATGACCACGAGTCCGCTGCCCTAACCACTGGGCCATTGCGCCTCCACATTGATTGAAGAAACAGCTGATCAAAGATATTACAGGCTGACCATAGCATCATTTGGTGAGTGGGGGTCATAATTTCATAGGACCAATTAAGACCAGAACCGTTGGTCTCTTGGCTGTCTTCAACAGAATCTGCTCTGTTATCAAGTGGTAGACTTAGAAATCTAACATCCTGTTTAATACTTACTTCCTGGCTCTTGGGTGCCTCTAGCACAGTTCAGTTCATTGCAAGCTTTCAAGCCAGGGTTGTGGTTTGAACCAAAGATTTATTCTTCCTGTGTTTCTTTCTGCCAGTTTTTGAAATCCTGAAAATGCTTATACTACTTACTTATGCTTGCAGTGACATTCATTTGGAGTGGTTTGAGCCAGCTCCAATCAATAAGTTCACCAGATCCCTCACAAATGCTATGTCATTTGCTGTTGAGGTGTAGAGTTTCAGTAAAGATAAAGTTACCTTCTTGAGTCGCACTGACTCATAAGGACCAGTTCCATGACTTCTATGGCATATATGTTCTCTACCTGGATGGGATATCAGTCCCTCATAGGATTACTCATTTTTGCCAGCTGAGTGGACTGGAGGAATGTGAAATGAAGTGTTTTGCTCAAGAACACACCGCATCGCCCGGTCCAGGAATCAAAACCATAACCTTACGATCATCAGTCCAACGCCCTAAACACTAAGCCACATGCCTCCACTTAAAGTTTCAGTGAGAATATCAACCCCAGTGTTTCACTGGTACTTAATTTATTGACCCTCAGAAGTCTAAAAGGCTAAGTCAGCCTCAGCTGAATTTGAACTCAGAACTTGAAGACATGAAATACCACGAAGCATTTTGCCCAGCATGCTAATGGTTCTATCCTGTCAGCTCACCACCTTCACAGTGGCAATAATAATGTTTTCAAAATTTCGCACAAGACCAGCAATCTCAGGAGAGGAGGTTAATCGATTGCATCAACCCCATTTCTCAACTGGTACTTATTTTATCAACCCTGAAACGATGTAAAGCAAAAGTCGACTTCAATGGAATTTGAACTCAGAACATAAAAAACAGACGAAATGCCACTGAACATTATGCACAACATGCCAACGATTTTGCCAGCTCACTGCCTTATCAAGCATTCTACAATAATAAGCACACACATGCATGCAGACAGTAGAGTTTCTCAAATACAAAGAAGAGTTGATAATAAAGCTTTGATTAACCCAGTCCATCCATGCAGAATATGTTGTCTGCATGTTAATGCCTTTTTATACATCTAACTACAAGAGCCACCAATATCTGAGAGAGATTTGTGTAGCTATGGAACTATTTTTATGAGACCTTATTTCCCAATATATGTGGTCAGTATTTAAATGAATTTGACACAAGTAACTATCTTAGTTATCACTGTCTGAGAGAAGTATGTTACTAATGTTTCTAAGTAGTTCAATATATTTATGATCTGGTCTGAATTTGTTTTTGTTTTTCCAAGTTACTGATTTTGTGTTTTTTCCTATAAAAAAAAAAACACAGCTTGCTATCATATCTCCAAATAACTTGCTGAAAAATATTCAAATTTGAGGAAAAGAAATATATATATATATATATATATATATATTATTCTTTTATTTGTGAAGGCGCATGGCTCAGTGGTTAGAGCGTCAAGCTTACGATTGCAAGGTTGTGAGTTTGAATCCTGGACCGGGCTCCGTGCTGTGTTTTTGAGCAAGACACTTAATTTCACGTTGCTCCAGTTCAGTCAGCTGTAAAAATGAGTTGCGATGTCACAGGGAAAGATCGTGGTCATCAATTCACCCCAGGGAAAGTTGAAGGTCATCAATTTACTGTGTTTTTTTTTTGTTTTTTTGTAGTAAAATAGTTTTTTAACTATTAATAGTGAGATACTATGGATATATTTTCTCGGTAAACTTTTGTTGTGATGAACTTCCTTCATGGTGAAAAGATATTGTGAACTTAGCTGTAATCATTTCTGAGATATCAATACCTCAGACACCTAAACACCTCACGAAAGAAATGGGAGGTAGAGAAAATTAAAAACCAAACAAACAAATCCTAAAAAAACTAAGGCCTCACAATTTTGGGTTCAGTGAATATGTTGCACAAGGTTCCACACATTGGGACTATAACTGAAAGCAAAGAGCTGCCAAGGCCTGCACTGAGACATCAAGGATTAGACACTTAAGCGTCCCCTACAGAAAAAAAAAAAATACTAAGGGCACAAGGCCTGAAATTTGATGAGAAGGGGCTAGTTGATTACATCGACCCCGGTGCTCAACTGGTACTTTATTTTATTGACCACGAAAGGGTGAAAGGCAAAATTGACCTCGGCAGAATTTGAACTCAGAATGTCAAGGCGGATGAAACACCATTAAGTATTTTGCTTGGCATGCTAATGATTCTGCCAGCTTTCTGCCTTATTAATAATAATAATGATAATAATAGAGGGCGGGGAGGGGGTGAAAATTAAAATGCAAGCAAACAAAATCTACCAAACAGAAGCACCACAATTTCAGGTTAGTGAATATGTTATGTTATTTGATGTAATGAATGTGGGGTCGGTGTGGAAAGGAGTGGTGGTGTGGG
>NC_069002.1:10780301-10783422 GCF_001194135.2 Octopus bimaculoides | reverse complement strand
ACACATATACACATGCATATATATGCACACTCATATACACATGCATATACATGCACACACATATACACATACGCATATATATACAAACATATATATATGAGCTGTAACAGCTTGACAAATGGGTTTGTGTATTATGCATATATGTACATCATCATCAACATTTAATGTCTGTTGTCCATGCTGGCATGGGTTGAACACATACATACATACATAATATAATAAATAGATCGATAGATGCAAACATATCTATATACATATACATATATGCCTGTGTGTAGGTGTGTATTCATTAATTTGTACCTATATGTGTGTCATGAATGTATATTTGGACATGTATGCATTTATATGAACACACACACACACACACACACACATATGGTACTGGCATACCTGTGAGGTTAAGAAGTTCATTTTCCAGCTGCATAATCTTGGCAGGTGTCTTGTAATACACTGAACCGCAAAAAAAAAAACGCGAGACATGTGTGACTGTGAAATATGTGGTAATTTCATTCTGTCAGATAAATTCTAATAAATCTGATAAAGTCAATTTCTTGGATGTTCTTTGACCACAGTCTATGGGTTGTTGTCATGTGTTCTGGTAGTGCATGGATCCAGCACATCGAAATTGTAGGACGTGACATGTTCAATATCGTGTATGCCCTTCCTGGGTGTTCAAAATGGCCATACACCGTCACTACCTGGAGTGCATGAGGTGGTTCACAAAGCCATTGGCACCTGTGCCCACACCCTGAGAAAAGCTGCCTCCAGTTTTACATGAGTTGTCGGCCTTGGGACCACCTGGTTCAGCCGTCTTTGGATTTCATCCCACAGGTGTTCAGTTGGGTTCAAATCTGGTCTGAGAGCCGGCCACAGCGTGGTTCTGATGTTGTGCTGACGGAGGAAGTCCATGGTGACTCTGGCCATGTGGAAGGGAGCATTGTCTTGCTGGAACACATGGCTATAGTGGTGTGCAAAGAAGGGCATGATGTGAGGTCTTAGGATCTGGTCAATGTAGTGCTGCACTGTGATGCCATTCCTTCTGCCTGCACCAATATTTTGGAACACATGGGATCCTTTGTATGTAATGCATAGAATAGATCCCTTCTTTTTCAGTGTATACTTAGTTTCTCTCTTTCTTTCATTTTTTTTTTTTATCATTTCATTATGTGTAAACCCCACGATTAATACAGTTCTATATTTACATTATTTACACTTGGTGGATATTTGTCCTCATCTTGTTTGTTGTTAACACAACGTTTCAGCTGATGTACCCTCCAGCCTTCATCAGGTGTCTTGGAGAAATTTTGAACTTGGGTTCTCATTCCTAAGGTATTTTTCAATGTTGTTGTTATCATTATTATTATTATTATTATTATTATTATTATTATTATTGATTAAGGTGGCAAATTGGCAAGATCCTTAGTACCTCTCACAAAATGCTCTCTTCATTCTGAGCTGAAATCCAACCAAGGTGAACTTTACCTTTCATTCATTTGGGGACCAATAAAATAAAGTACTAGCCAACTAATGGGGTTCATGTAATCGATTTGTCCCTTTTTCCTCAAAATTGCTAACCTTGAACTTAAATTAGAACAAATTATTTTTTATTGATTAGTTGTGTTTTATTCAGAATTATTAGTTACATTTGTGATATTAATCAACAGAAACTTTAATTTACAAATAAGTGATTTGCTAATTGGATCATTCAATTTCTCAGGTACAATTTTATTGAGATTATTGGAAAATGCATTATTAAACAATTTACTTGGAAAATTGTAATTATTAAATTACCTATTGTTAATTATTGAGGTAGACAACTTGTTTGTATCGTTAGAATTTTAAATTTTATGATTAGAAGTTATAACAGAAGTTGTAATAATAATACTTTGGAATGTTAATCTGGTTAAGTATCATTTTTTAAGCTTAGTATTACAGATATATTTTATTTTCTCATCATAATCACTTTGCCTTGAAGCGTCTTGATAAGAAGCAGTTTTATCATTAAAATTTCTGTCATTAGCTGAAAAGTGTCAAATTCTAACTAAAATATTTCCAACAAAGCTATTTGTTATAGATTTGTATACAGATGTTATGTATACAACAAGAATTGGTATTCAAATAACCAAACAGAGCTCATGGTAAGCTCTCCACCAGGTGTCTGGCTATCAAAGAAGGCACTAGTTGAGGTGGAACTCCTTCGGAGAGATCAAATTAGAAACAGGCGAAACACTTTTTTACTCGGATAAAAACAATGAAAAGGACCATCATGAAGCTGGAGTAGCGCTGCTGTTGTCGAAAGAATTTCTTCCTATAATAGTATTGTCTACGACTTGAGATGCCGAGTAGCATGAGGTGTAGTTTGTCCGTCAATGCAACGAAGACCATCTAGTCATCCTGGGGTGGGGGTGGGCTTTTTTTGTGAGTCCGCAGATAGCTAGTGAGGCCAATCTGTTCCCAAAAAGTCTTTGACAGTGTGGACAGGGAATGGTAATGCCTGCTACAGGGTTGTTAGCTCTGTTCTTACTGGTTTGTCTGCAGTCTTCTGGAGCAGCAATCCTATTGGTCTCGCATGTGTTGGAACTCTTTGTGGACAGCTGATCACCATCTTTCTCTGTCTAGAGCAGACTGCTCCCAAGTTGCATGGTCGATGTTGAAGGCTTTCAGTGTGTCCTTAAAGCACTTCTTCTGGCCACCTTGTGAGTGCTTTCCCTTTTGCAGCTCACCAACACCGCTTGTGTGCGCCTCTCTGTCTCTTGGAGCGTTCTCACAGTCCAGGTTCCAAGAAGTATGGACTTCTTCTGTGAGAACAGCTTTGGACCGCCCTTCAAGGTTGTCCTTGGCCCTGTAGCTTCCTGACTGGTTTGGCTACAGCGTGTCATCAGTCTCCAGATCGGAACCCTGGTTCTCCCAAGAACTGAATTAGTATTAAATGAACTGTTGTTGGTTTCTGTGACAAGTGTTTTATTTTTTACGTGTATAGGGCTTTAGCCTATAGCACAACCCCCGAATCTGGAGGGCCGATGTGTATACTTTAGTCTGACTCCTCCTCTTCGACCAAACCAGAAAGCTTGAACCTTCCAAGGGAACACGTCCCCCACTGGCACATGCTCTAGGGATCATA
>NC_069002.1:10779090-10779601 GCF_001194135.2 Octopus bimaculoides | reverse complement strand
TATATATATATATATAAACACACACATACATATGCATCTATATGTGTATGGATATACACATATGTACAAGTATATATATGCCTGTATGTTATTATTATTATTATTATTATTATTATTATTATCAATCATGGCAAAATTCATTTCTATCTGTGAAAAATGTCATAGTATATTCTAAATATGGAAATTATTATTTCTTTTTATTGATGATAAAACAATTGAATATCAAGTGCATGGTGGGAGTGTGTGTGTGTGTGTGTGTGAATGCATGTGTGTCTATTTTGTCTGCATGGCCTGGTAGTCTACAACTGAACTTTATTCATCACAGAACTAATAACTATTTCTATTTGACCAGACAGATAACAGGAATACATTAACTATGCTAACACCCCCATCAATCTTCCCAGCCCTTGTCTGTCTTTCTGAATGCCTGTCTATCTATCTATCTATCTATCTATCTATCTATATATATATATATATATATATATATATATATATATATATATATATATAT
>NC_069002.1:10774698-10778256 GCF_001194135.2 Octopus bimaculoides | reverse complement strand
TATATATATATATATATATATATATATATATATATATATATATATATATATATATATATATATATATATATATATATATATATATATATATATATTCAAAGCTAGGACCATATGCCATATGTCCCCTATATGATTCAAAATCACAACACATAAATACACTGCAATACAATTTCTTTTCCTCAGCAGGCCCTGCCCTATTTAGCATTGTCCCAAAACAAATCAATGAAGAAAAGGTCCCATTACCTTTTATCAGAATCTGAATAAATTTCATTGGCCAAATTCCTTTATCAAAATTCATATACGGTATCAAACCAAACTTACAATATAAAAATGTAATTATATATACACACACACATATAAATACGAGAGGAAGAAAGGAAAATTCATGATGAGACACTTTATTCACTACAATCGTTTCAATCCACTGTGCACCTGCACGTCGCAGGTGTACTTTAGCCTGGCACAAAGCCATCTCCCCCTTTCGAATACCCACCCGCACCTCCTTTTTGTCAAGGGGGCTTTTTCCTTTTCCTTTCCTGTCTAAGTTACATGTGTTGATAGCATGAAAGAGAAGGCATTCAGTATTCCCTGTAATGTGGCTGGTGTTATGAAGGGCTTCCAGCTATAGAAACCATACCAAAACTGACACTGAGGCCAAACACAGCTCATCAGATCCTTCTCAAACCATAGCAACCCATACCAGCATGGAAAACGGACATTAAATGATGATCATGATCGTCTCAGAATAATTGCAAATGAATTTAAAAGTAGACTCTACCAACATAATTATACATTTAAAACTTTGCAAAAATTGGACACTGTGTTTGGTCTTTCAGAAATGATATGCCCATATTCTTCAATGCAAAACTCTTAGATAAAGAACCAGTTTGTACATAATCAAATGCTTTCTGTGGCCTTTTCACCTTGAAAAGGTTACAAATCCTGAAACAGCAAACCAAAACTTTGAATAAACAAACAAGATTAATATATTCATGCCCTCACAAGAGGAGATATCTATTTAAATACAATATCAGCATACTAAAAGCAGTTGTATGGAATCCAAACAAAACATGACATTTTCTCTTCCCTCTTCAAGTAATATTTTTTTGCTGTAATTAGTAATAACGTTTGAGTGACCTCCCCTGTGTAGCAATCTCCTGACCTTTTCCCAAATCCATTAACATATAGTAATCTAATCAATTGAATTATTTACCCCCTAAAATAGTTTGTTTTTCAAAAACCCAGAAATGGTAAAAACACGATTTCCCCATTTAATTTTCTTTTAATAAATTCACACATTTGTTGCCATCCAACCATTTCAACAGACAGCACATTCACATACACTTATTCACACACGCACACACACACACACACATTTGCACACACATGCGCACAAACACACATACACACGCATACACATAGATACATGCACACATGCACACCCATATATCAGTGTTGATTTCAAGAGACAGACATTCACACACACACACACACACACTCACATACATTTGCACACACATCGATATACACCCATGCACACACATGCACATGCAAACACACACATACATATATATGCACACACACATACAAACATACACACACACACACACACACATACACACAGATGGGTATACATTTCAACAATCACAGCCAACACACACACACACACACATACATACATACACCCACATAGGTGTACATTCAAAAAACACCAAAACTCAAACGATTTAAATGAATACGCAGACACAGAAATTCTGAAACACGAAGACCAGTAAATCGTATAAATATCACCTACACAGAACCACATATATGCATACTTGAATAAACGTTTAAATAGGTCTCCGAAGGCACATGGCTCAATGGTTAGAGTGTCAGTCTCGCAATCAGGAGGTGGTGAGTTAGATTCCCAGATTGGGCTGTGTGTTGTGTTTTTGAGTAAGACCCTTTATTTCACATTGCTCCAGTTCACTCAGCTGTAGAAATGAGTTGCAACATTCACTGGTGCCAAGAGCTGTATCAATCTTTGCTTTTCCTTTGGATAACATCAGTGGCAGGGGAAGTGAGGGCTGGTATGCATGTGTGACTGCTGGTCATCCTTAAAACAACCTTGCTTGGACTTGTGCCTTGGAGGGTAACTTTCTAAGTGCAATCCCATGGTCATTCATTACTGAAGGGGGTCTTTACCCTTTACCCTATATACATATAATGGTGTGGAGATAGGAGGCTGATATGCATGGGCGACTGCTTGTTTTCCATAAACAACCTTGCCTCAGAGGGTAACTTTTTAGGTGCAATCCCATGGTCATTCATAACCAACGATGGGGGTTTTTACCCTTTACCCTAGGTCTCTATGTATGGGTATGTTGTGAAGAACGATAGCCTAGTGGTTAGGGTGTTGTACTTGTGGCACCAGCATCGTGGTTTCAATTCTTGAATCAAGCAGTGCAATGTGTTCTTGAGCAAAACAATTCATTTCATGTTGTTACATCGCTCTGTAATTGAAATTTAATTGAAATTTAATCATCAATGTACTTTCCCTGATTATCTATGACTTCCTTCCATCTATTTACAAGCTTTTTAATCCCATCAATGTAAAACTCTTTTGGTTTCAAAGTGAAGAACTCTGAAATGTCAGTTTCAACCTCCTCCTGGCTTTCGAAAGTTATGTCCTCCAAATGATTCTGTAAACAACGAAACAAATGGTAGTCTGAAGGTGCAAGATCAAGAGAATAAGGTGGATGAGGAGTTTTTTCTCAATCAAGCTCTTCGATCTTCTGTGATGTGATCTTTGCAGTCAAGGGTCGTGCATTGTCCTGATGAAACATCGCTTCTTTTCTTCAAAGCTTGGTTCAAATGCTCTGATTGCTGACAATAGACTTGAGCATTGATTGTTGCATTGGGTGGTAACAATTTAAAGTGAATTACTCCTTTGCAATCCCACCAGATAGAGAGAAGAACCTTTTACTCATGAAGTTCCCTTCTCAGTTGTGGTTGAGTGAGAATGTAGAGAAGAGCAGATGTCAACTCGAGATTTGCGGTTGCTTTTCGACAATTCATGAGGCACCCATTTTCTAACTTTAGGAACCTTTCCAAGTTGTTGAAGATGAAGATGAACAATTGTATGGTTTGAGCTAAGCTTTATTGCCAATACCTTACATATAAGATTCCAATACTCACAAGGTATTGAAATCTTATATGTATACCATTCTGCCTAAACAACGGATTTACAAATACAATATTCTCTATATTCACTCTATATTTCCTATCTTAACTAAACTAACTATTGCTTAACCATCCTCTCACACCCTCTCCGATGAAGGGATATAATAAATATTCTGGAAACAGCTGTAAGACCTTCTATTTATAAATGTTCTATATTATACACAGCCTTGGTTTTTTATCTCATTACGAAAAGTAAATCCTATATAAATATATATATATATCTATTATTTATATATAAATATATATATATATATATGACTACTGACCGAGACCTTTGGAAATGTGCTGTGCGTGAGAAGACCCGGCAAGCCAAGTGAAATCGTTACCAGTGCCCCT
>NC_069002.1:10770944-10774198 GCF_001194135.2 Octopus bimaculoides | reverse complement strand
TATATATATATATATATATATATATATATATATATATATATATATTTCAGTGGGTGAATGTTTGAGAGAGAGAGGGAAGGAGATGGAAAGTTCATGAGTAAATTGTTAAATGAAGAGGATTCACTTAAATTTTGGATACAGTTTTTCTATTTCGTTTCGAGTGGGTCATATCATATCAAAAGTAGATTGTTTTTAAATGGTTACTTCCTTTCAGTATTTACATAGATATCTCGATATATTTTCATTCATAGATACACATATATTTATATTCATACATAGATAGAAGCATATGCATATGTACATATGTATATATATATGTATGTATATATGTATGCTATATATATATAGCAGAGTCACACAAACACACTGACATACATTTGTACATACTTTTATATATATATATGTGTGTGTGTATATTATCATCATCATCGTTTAACGTCCGCTTTCCATGCTAGCATGGGTTGGACGATTTGACTGAGGACTGGTGAAACTGGATGGCAACACCAGGCTCCAATCTAATTTGGCAGAGTTTCTACAGCTGGATGCCTTTCCTAACGCCAACATATATATATACGTATATATATATATACCACACACACACACACACATATATATATTATATATATGTAATATATATAACATATATATAAATATACATACATGAATATACCTCACTAATACTGTGAAGTATAAATATCATGAGCTCTTACAACTTGTTGGTACCACTATAGCTAAGTGCAGTCATAATACTAATACACACACATACACTCACATAAAATAATACACACACATGCACACACACACACATACCTATATATTTATGTATACAAGTGAAAATTTTCTTTTTTCGCTGAAATGTATATATACTTACATTTTTGAGTATGGGTTTATGTTCATATATAAAGACATCTCTGATATGATATCGCTATGTATACATTAGATCTAATTGATTTATCTGGTGACATGATATATACAACATAGATAGCCATCAGCTTTTATGATTTCAATAGCCATCAGCTTCCATTGAGTTAGTTTAAGTTTGTCACAACTGATATTTCATGTGTAATCATTGCATATTTCATAATACTCTATTCCCGCACAACAGGGGGAAAATATCAGGATATCACTACATGAATATTTGATATCCATTTGATATTTATTGTTAAATCTCATTTAAGTGAAATGATATAAATGATATATATGCATAAATATATATATATATATATATATATATATATATGGACTTATACACACACACATATATAAATTTATACATATGTATGTGTGCATGTGTATCTGTGTGTGAATAAATGCACATATATACATATGTGAATCTTAATGTATGTATAAGACTATGCATGTGTGTCTAACACTTCAACACGAAATGATTTTCTCCAATTCCAAAACTGTTTTATAAGTCCCTATATACATAAATAAATAAATATATATATAAATATACACATACACACACACACACACACACACACATATATATACATATATATACACACACATATATACATGTATAAACTTATACGTATATATATATATATATATATATATATATATATATGTGCATATATATACTTATATATATATATGTTTGTGCATATATATATATATATATATACATATATATGTATATGTATATATATATGTCCATATATATATATATATATGGTTGTTGTATTTTTGTATTTCTTTTTATTTAATTTTATGGTGTTTTTCTTTATTGTATAAATATTCCTTGTCAATGTCTCTCCCAATGGTATTTCTGACAGTTATTTCCTGAAACTTTTCTCTTCTGATCATGTTGTAAATATTTGCTACCAAAACAATAATTGTAAAGTACGAAATTTTGAATAAATATTTCTTTCTCCCTCTTATATAATATAGATATATACTGTATGGTTATTGCAACCAATGAATATAAGTTGTAGATTTATGCGTATGTAGCATGGACTGCCTTTCTAGCTGAATGGTCTAGAGAGAGGGTCTGTCACCCATTCTCCAGACTTTTGACCTTCTTCAGTGAATAAATACATACATACATACTTGCGTCTGTGTGTGTATGTATCTATGTATGTATATCTTTCTGTTCGCCTGTCTGTCTATATATGTGTATGTATATATGCATATGTATATATATGTGTGTGTGTGTATATATATATATATATATATATATATATATATATAGATAGATATATATATATATATATAGATATGTATGTATGCAGGAGTGGCTGTGTGATAAGAAATTTGCTCCCCAACCACATGATTCCAGGTTCAGTCCCACTACATGTCACCTCAGACAAGTGTCCTCTACATTAGCCTCAAGCCAACCAAAGACTTGTGAGTGGATTTGGTAAATGGAAACTGAAAGATGTGCATTGTGTACATATATATATATATATATATATGTATGTATACATATATATATATATATATATATATATATATATATATATATATATATACACACACGGGGTGGTTGAAAAGTAACTCCCTATTTTAAGGTTCTTATGAATTATTTATTAATTGTAATTTTATCTCAATTTTGTTTCTGTTTGTTTTTTGGAGCATGAGAATAATTAATCTGTAATCTGTAATGGTTGAATGCCCATTTCCCCCAGAGATGGATGGGTCGTCATGGTCCACATGAGCGACCAGCCGAGAGTCCTGGCTTAACACCCTGTGACTTCTTTCTTTGGGGTAGTTTAATGGAACAAATCTACTGTAGCAAACAAAAGACTTTGGAAGAACTTCAAGGGTGAATACGAGAAGTTACATGTCTTCTTCCATTCCCATGAGTTCCTTGTGAAATCAGTTGATGCAATTCCTGGGTGACTCAAGAAGCTGGTGGCGACATCTGGAGCCCATATCAAACTCTAAATAAAACCTCATGCTAAAAGCTTTCCTCTTATATCCATATTTTGTAAAAATTACAATTAATAAATAATTTATAAGCATTTAAAAATAGGGAGGTACTTTTCAGTCACCCTGTATATTGCCTTATCTTCGAAACGACTAGTTAGAATAGAGGCAGCTGACGAAGGATTAATTCCAAGTGGCTATCTGTTTTCCTATGTGTTCGTTCCGTGGTCTGTAGTTCATTGTTCTAACGTCCTGTACCCTGATATGCATCTATATACACATGTAGATGTAAGTATGTACATATGTGTGTATACATGCATATATATTCTTTGTATTATATATATATATATGTATATATATATATATATATATATATATAT
>NC_069002.1:10764924-10769917 GCF_001194135.2 Octopus bimaculoides | reverse complement strand
TTTTTCAACTTCAAAAAGTTCAAAAAGGTCATTATCTCAAAGGTCCTCTTCAGAGGCAGTGGAAAAAAAAAAAAAAAAAAGCACTGATTTAAAAAAACCCATATATATATATATATATATAAAGAAACAAAAATCTTGAAGAATCTCGACAGGTCCTTTTTAGCCGTTAACAAGATTCAAACTGGTGTGATGCAAAAGTAGGAATCAGTCTTGGAAATACAATATTGTTTCATTTAAAACATAGAACTGCTGTTACTAAATGATAGCCACTTATTCCTATGACCTCTCCAAAAAGACTACAACAGTAACCTATAAATATATATATATATATATATATGTGTGTATATATGTTTTTGGTGTAAATGGTTTTGTTATATGGCGCTGTATTTTGCAATCCTGTAAATAATAATAATAATGGTATTTTTATATAAGCTAAAAGCTTATGGCGATCACCATGCAATGACTAAGGAAAATAGTCTAATAAAGGGGCATATAAGCCCTCAACAGAGGATAGGAAAGCCTTTGTTTTTTCTGTTGAGGACTTACGTGCCCCACTATTAAACTATTTTCCTTAATCATTGCACGGTGATCACCATGAGTTTTAAGCTTATATATATACATACACACATACATGCAAATATATATAAATACATGAACATATATATACATATATATAAAAATTTGCTAAATCCTTTTGTTCATCCCCTCGCCTTTCACCAGTGCTAAAGGAGTGCACAATGGGTGTGGTTTTAGAGTCATTTTGACTTCTATTTCTAGCATGTTTAGAGTGGTATGTAGTAGTGGTACTTTACATGCTGAGTTCAAATCTTGCTGAGATTCATTTTGCCTTTCAACCTTCCAGGGGTTGATAAAATAAATATCAGTTTAGAAATGCGATTGAAATAATCAGATATCCCCTTTGCAAAAACAATTCATAGGTGCCAGTATGAATGTTTGTTAAGGAGTTTGCTTCCCAACCACATGGTTCTGGGTTCACATGCTAGGCAAGTGACTTCCACTATAGCTTTGGGCCGACCAAAACCTTGTGAGTGGATTTGGTAGATGGAAACTGAAAGAAGCTTATCAAGGGAAAAGGGAGAAAGAGTGACTTTGTGTTTGTGTTTGTCTACCACCATTACTTGACAACCATCCTTCGTTTGTTTACATTCCTGTAACTCAGCAGTTTGGCAAAAGAGACCAATAAACTAAGTGCTAAACTTTAAAATAAGTACCGGAGTCAATTTGTTCAACTAGACCCTTCAGTGCCCCAGCATGGTCACAATCCAATGACTAAAATGAGTAAAAGATAAAAGATACCCGTTTCTGCGAGAATTCATTGTTCATTAATATGAACAAGGCTGCGAGTTGGCAGAATCATTAGCATTGCCAGACAAAATTCTTAGCGGCATTTGATCCATCTTTATAGTCTGACCTCAAATTTTGCCAAGGTCAACTTTGCCTCTCATTCTTTCGGGTCAATAAAATAAGTATCAGTCAAACACTAGGATCAATATAATCAATTTACACCTGCCCCACCCCCAAATGCTGGCCTTGTACCAAAATTCGAAGTTAATACTATTATTACCTTAATCCATTACCTACCAGTGATCTCATATGAGATCACTTAAAAATTACAAATTTTGTAATTACCTGTCAATATTTACACATATCTAACCTTTTTGCTATATCTACTAGGATTATTTCTCTGATATTCAAATGAGGTTTGCTATTTTTCACCCAATACCTCGCTTATTTCTATTTAAAATGTTATTTTGATCATTCCAGTGTGTTTCTAAGGCTGTTTTATGCTAGAAATCAAAGTTTCATAAAAAAAATTCCAGTTGATAGAATTATGGAAGGTAATGGGTTAAGACAGTGATCTGGCAGAATGGTTAGCATGCCAGGCAAGATGCTCAATGGCATATCAACTGTCTTTGTGTTCTGAGCTCAAATCCAGCTGAAGTCGATTATGCCTTTTATCCTTTTGGGGGTGATAGAAATTAGCACCAGTTAAGTATTGAGTAGATTTAATCAACGTATACTGTCCCCTGAAACTGCTGGCTTTGCATCAAAATTTGAAACCAGTACCATTATTATCTTAACATGATGAGTGAGCAGAATCAATACCATTTCATTTGGCTTTATATTCTGAGTTCAAATTCCATCATGGTCAACTTTACTTTCCAGCCTTTCGGGGTCATTAGAATTAGTACCAATTAAGCATTGGGGATCGATTTAATTAACTTACTCTGTCTCCTGAAATTGCTGGCCAAAATTTGAAAACGGTTTTATTATTACCTCTATAACTTCAGGCAATGCCACCCAACGTAGAAATCCTCTCCTGATTTGGTTGTCTGATGTCGATATCTGTTTCTGAAGAACTGTCACGATTTCATTATCTCTCCATTCATTTTCTTCCATTTCTTCTGACCAAAGTTTGGAAGATATTGGATATATCACCTGAAGGTGTTTCTTGAAAACAGACTGGGACCGCCTAGCAATTATTTCAGACTGGTGGTGCTCCAACGGACAACCTATAAAAAAACAGTTTACTACAAATAGATGTTTGCATCTATATGTGTGAGTGAGTATCTACACACACACACACACACACACAAACACACGCACACACACACACACAATTTGTTCTTTTGGCAAATCAGATAGGGCACGCATTTGAACTTATTTAAATAAGAATATCTAGAAAAAAAAACAAATAAGTAGTAGTGGTAGGAGTGCTATATGAGGAAATTCAAGACAAACATAAAACATACGAACACAGGCGCAGGCCTGGCTGTGTGGTAAGAAGCTTGCTCTCCAACCACATGATTCCAGGTTCAGTCTCACTGTGTGGCACCTTGGGAGACTCAGGCTGACCAAAGCCTTGTGAGTGGATTTGGTAGACAGAAACTGAAAGAAGGCGGCGAGCTAGTAGAATCGTTAGCACGCCGGCAAAAATGCTTAGCGGTATTTCGTCTGCCGTTACGCTCTGAGTTCAAATTCCGCCGAGGTTCACTTTGCCTTTCACCCTTTCAGGGTTGATAAATTAAATACCAGTTGCATACTGGTGTTCTTCTAATCGACTAGCCCCCTCCCCAAAAATTTCAGGTCTTATGCCTAGAGTAGAAAAGAAACTGAAAGAAATCCGTCTTATATTCCTGGCCTCCTCATTCTCCTGATTGTAATCCCATGAATTATTATGGGCGGGGCGCAGTTGGGAAAGACACCAACCACTCTACCTGGGACACCAAGGTTGAGCTAGTGGCCAAGATCACCAAGGTTGAGCTAGTGGCCAAGATCACCAAGGCTGAGCTAGTGTTTGAAGATCTTCCCTGGGGTGCAGTGAAGGAGGGGGTGGAGTAGCAGAGAGGAGGAAGGGAGGGAAAAAGAATGTGGGAGGAAGAGGAGGCAGAAGAGGAATGAATGAACGAGGTGTTTACATACCAGAGAGGAGCTCAACTTGAAAAGGATTGGTTGGGTGTAGAACAGTTTCTCTCAAGTGTGGATTCAGGATGTGCTTCAATGATTTCACTTCTGTGTCCACACTTGGTTTCACAGGAATCTTTAAGGCACTTTCATTGACAAGTTCTGAAAAAAAAAAAACAATGGCAGAATTGTTAGAATGCTGAGCAAAATGGTTAATAGCATTTCATCCATTTTTACGTTCTGAGTACAAATTCTACCAAGGTTGACTTTGCATTTCATCCCTTCAGGGTCTATAAAATATGTACTAGTTGAGCACTGGGGTCGATGTATCCAACTAGTCATCTGCCCTCAAATTTCAGGTCTTATGCTTATAGAAAAAAAGGAATATTATTATTATTATTATTGTTAGGTGGTAAGCTGGCAGAATCGTTAGCACGCCAGGCAAAATGCTTAGTGGCATTTTGTTCATCTTTACGGCCTGAGTTCAAATTCTGTCAAGGTCAACTTTACCTTTCATCCTTTCAGGGTCGATAAAATAATTATCAGTGGAGCACTGGGGTCAATATGATTGACCCAAAAATTGTGCCTATAGCAGAAGGGATTACTATTGTTGTTGTCATTATCATTATTATTATTATTAGTAGTAGTAGTAGTAGTAGTAGTAGTAGTAGCAGCAGCAGCAATAGTAGTTGTAAGTCTGGTGAGCTGGCAGAATCGTTAGCACACCGGTCGAAATGCTTAGCAGCATATCATCTATCATTACATCCTGGGTTCAAATACCACCAAGGTCGACTTTGCCTTTCATCCTTCCAAGGTCGATGACATAATTACCAGTTGAATCCTAGGAGTCGATCTAATCGACTTACACCCTCCCTTGAAATTGCTGGCCTTGTGCCAAAACTTGAAAGCAGCACCATCAACATCAGCAGTAGTAATAGTAGTAGTAGTAGTAGTATTTCTATGTGTGTTTTGTTAGTAACATTTAACAAAAACATTGAACTTGTTTGCAAAAGAATTTCCAGCTTGGGTTTGCAACCCCTAAGCAAAATCCATTCCCACAATTACGTGGCCTTTTGCCAAAACTTGGAAACATTATTAGTGTTGTATGTCCTCCCCACCCCATTATAATTTGTCCTTGTAATATACTCTAACTGTCGCCCTCCTAGCAATAAAAGACATCAGCATTATCATTATATAGAAAGTAATTGCGTATTTCACTACCATAAATTACAATTAAGGTCTGATGATGTTTAAACGAGAGAAAATGATGTATTTCATCTAGGTTATCATCTCTTCTATCTAGAAGTATATCGTTTATAGCAACCAATAAAGTTTTGACCACACGAAAATCGCAAAGCCTTTAACCCCTCGCCAGTCTAAATCATTTTCATAAGTTTGTCCGGCTGTGTGGTAAGTAGCTTGCTTACCAACCACATGGTTCCGCGTTCAGTCCCAAGTGTCTTCTACTATAGCTTCGAGCCGACCAAAGCCTTGTGAGTGGATTTGGGAGACAGAAACTAAAAGAAGCCCGTCGTATATATATATATATATATATATATATATATAT
>NC_069002.1:10758444-10764818 GCF_001194135.2 Octopus bimaculoides | reverse complement strand
CTGTTGAAAAAGAGTTCATAACTCCAACTAAAAACATTTGTCTCCCCTTACACACACTTCCTGTTTTGACACCACACTTCCTGCTTAACACAAACTTTTAACCCTTTTTTTAAACCTAACACAACTCTCAATTCTCATGCATCCTTATTTTTCCAACCATTATATACATGAACTACCATTGAACTTCAAAAGCTCAAAGACAATATAATGTATTGGTATATTTATTTTTTTATATATTATTTTTTTAATATATTATTTTCTTCATTTTGTACTTCTTTGTAAAAAACATTTTCATTCTCCCTCTTCTTGAAAATTTGCTTTCGCAATGAAAGCCGGTTAGAAATCTTTATTAAAATATGCTTCCAGTTTAGCATTCTGCCTTATTATTATTTTTCATTTTCTTATATATATAATGCTAACCGATAGAGACCGATAGAATAAGTACTAGGCTTACAAATAATAAGTCCTGGGGTCGATTAGCTCGACTAAAGGCAGTGCTCCAGCATGGCCGCAGTCAAATGACTGAAGCGAGTAAAAGTGTTAAAAGATATTTTCAGTTTCAGGTATAGTTATAATGCGTGGCACTTTGGACAAGTATCTTTCACTATAGTCCCTGACTGACCAATGCCTTGGGGGTGGATTTTGTCGGCCTGCATAGCTCAGGCAGCAGAACATCAGACTTTTATGAATTGATGAAATCTGAAAGACGCTAGTTTAAGTCCTTCTACGGACGATTATAATTTTAATGGTGGTGCCCTAGCATAACCACAGCCTCAGGCTAAAACTAGCAACAAATGTTTTTTAAAATCTCTTGGTATGAAGCTGAAATCTTATAAGTTTCACCCTTAAAACATTTATTACTCAACATTGTGCTACCATTGAAATTCTTGTATATTTTAAATATTCCAATATTGGCAGCTAATATTGGTTGTCTGCTGATTGTTTAATTAATTAATTAACTAATCGATTTGTTGGTTTTGCATGAAACTCATATTTACAACGTATTTTCTATAAAAGGTGATATCACTACATATGTATGTCTGTGTGAGTATGTAAGCACGTATGTATGTATACATGTACTTGTGCATGTATGTATATCTATTTATGTATGTGTGAGTATATATGTGTGTACATGTATGTATGTATGTGTGCGTGTTTATGTGTGTGTGTGTGTGTGTGTATGTATGTATGCACCCAAGCATCGGCACAAATTATCATCTAAAAGGAAATTACGACCAAAACAGAAGAATAAACTGAACTTGAATTGCTTTATCAGTCTCTGGAGAGACTTTCGATGATAAAAGCATAATAAGAATTGGCGACAATCTGTGAGACTTATTCAGGTGTGAAGAAAACAAGCAGATACAAACACAACTACAAAAAAACTCACATAATACGTACTTAGCGATAATCTTAATCTAGCTATATAGGATCAAAAACAGAAAAGCTCGACAATAAAATTGTAATATGTAGAAGCGATAAGAGCTGGGTTATAATGAACAAAGACGAATACATTTTTAAAAAATCAACAATATGCAATGCAATGATAACAGTCAATTTGTCAGTATTAAGAACAATGATGCTGTACAACTAAAAATTAAACCAGATAAGTAAATTACATCTGTTAACGCACAAATAGGATCTGTTCCTGTTCAATACACAAGAGAGTTTAATCTAGAATATATCTATGGTACAATAAAAACTCACAAACAGAAAAACACCTTTCCGCCAAGCTATAATCTTTCAAATTACACTCCAAGCTCAGAGAATTGCTGAATAGCTTGATGCTATCTTAAAGAAACATATTGCGAGAGGACTATAGTCCAAAATGATTGGATGGCTTTGAAGAAATTTTGTTAGAAGCTGACAAAGTGACAACATTTCTACAAAGGATGAAGAAAGCCTGGGGTTCTCTGTAATGGATAGAATACTTAGCATTGTTTCTTCTGATTCTTTACTTTCCGAGTTCAAATCCCACCCAGGTCAACTTTGCAGTTCATCCTCTAGAGTCGATGAAATAAAGTACTAGTCAATTGCTGAGGTCGATGTAATCGTTAAAACTTCTCCCTCTAAAATTGCTTCTTTTTTTCTTATCAATTTTTTTTTTTTTTATCAAGATGCCATTATTTTGGCACCTTGTGCCAAAATTCAAAATGATATAAAGGTCGTTTCCTCTGCAGTCCTTTACCAACCACAGTGCAAAATTACTGAAACAAAAAAAAATCAATATATCTACCAAAATGTAGTTATAACTGTTTGAAAAAATTTATCTTGAGAACCAAATGCAAAAAAAAAAACCCAGATCATTGCAAGACGTAGGTGGTCGGTTACGTTCTTCGATAAACAACATAACTGGACAAACTTCAGATTTGGCTTTGAGTCAAACAATTGCCTACCAATTACAAACTACTCCAGCGAGGTGAAGACAAAATGTTTTCCTTTGTGAAACATTTTAAATTTAGAAAATTCAGCGATATCTTCCAGACGGAATTATCTGTCATACCGAGGGAAATTAAAAATTCTAATAAAACTTTGTGCAATCTGATGAACTATGAAAATCATTATGAAATACAGAACACTTATCACTTCAGATTTGTATCTGCTTCCAACTTCAAAAACTTCCTGGAAAGCTAACTGGAACACCAGGAGATTAATACTAATGGCCAAAAAAAAGCTATGTCCGTCCTTAACTCTGATGACAGCACTGAATCAATAAAACACAGCAGCCTTACTTTACATTTAAGTACCATAAAGAACCATAAAGCGAATTTAAAACAGAAAACTTTTATTAGGTTAATTTACTCTGCAAAAACTGATAGGTTATCTTTTGTCTTTTGCTTGTTTCAGTCACTGGACTGTGGCCATGCTGGGGCGCTACCTTGAAGGATTTTAGTTGAATGAATCGACCCCAGTACTTCTGTTTTGTTTAAAGTCCGGTTCTTATTTTGCTGATCTTTTTTGCTAAACTACTAAGTTACTGAGATGTAAACAAGCTAACTTTGCTTATCAAGCAAGGCGCTGAGGTGACGAATACAGTCATAAAGACACATGCAGATAGACACACAAATGCACACACACACACACACACACACACACACACACACATACATATATGTACACACTCGATTGGCTTCCACACAGTTTTCATTTACCAAATTCACTCGCAAGGCATTGATTGACTCAAAATTCCACACAGGGGGACTGAACCTGAAACCAGCTGGTTGTGAAGCAAGTTTCTTAACCACACATCTATTTCTTCACCTTATACATGAGTTATTATTAAAGAAATACCAGTCCAAATTATATAAAGACTTAAGGGGGATTTTACTCCTACTGCTTGTAATAAATAATTTGATAGTCTCTGAATGAATTAAATCTACCAAAAATAAGACAAGCGTTAAGTTTGCACAATATGATTTAAAATATTACGGCAATGTTATAACAAATCAAGTTTTCATATGTACCTTACAAAATATATTTAATATACATTAAATAGTATATATACTGTTTTTTCCCTATGTACCTCTGACCTCAATCGCTTTCCCCGTACATTCTTCTCTCACCTCCATCCACACTGCATATTATGTGTGCTTCTCATTTCTCTGTACTTCTATTATACTGTTCCTCTCTACCCTCCCCTTTCACTATGTGGAGCCGCTGCTTCATATTGAAAGGTCACAGCTCCAGTGCTTTGGATATGTGATTAGAATGTCGCAGAAAAGAATCAGGAGACCTAAACAAAGGTATTTAATGATCTTCCTTTTAATTCAGTCGTTGCTACCCTAGTAACAAAGATACACTTATCTTACTTAAGAAATACATCCCTGTACAGTGCAAAATGACAAAAGGTTTGATAACATTACAATAAAAATATCTTACTCCACCACTTCTACTTTATCTCATATTCTTACTTCTTCCAACTTGTCTGGATTAAACCAGTCTACAACCAAACCAAACGCTAATAATTTCAAATTCATGACCTCCAACAACTGCCTCTTGGAATTTACCAGTGCACCATACAAAGTACACACATACACACATACAGAAAATAATACTCCACTGCGGTTTTATTTGGGATTTGATAACAACATCAACCAAAACATCAACCGAAGACACATCTTATAATGGAAACACGGAAATCTTTGCAACCTGTGCACAACCAAGATCTTCGAAATTCGTTTTTCTAAAACACTAATTTTCAACCGATATTTAGAACGAAACTTTTCATGCCAAAATATAAAAAGTCGGAATTTCACCAAATTTTAAAACTTACATGTAATCAAATAAGTATACACATATAGAATATAACAAATTCTCAATATTCACTTAACTATTTTAATTTGTTTTTATGAACGTATTCCCTCGACCTTAAAATCTATTTCGCTTTCCGTGTTCCATATATATTGAATGTAACCATATGATTCACCATTAGCATTTTAGAGTTTTTATAATGTATCCACGTGAGTGTATATATGGATGTATATCCCTTTACATGTGGAGGCGCAATGGCCCAGTGGTTAGGGCAGCGGACTCGCGGTCATAGGATTGCGGTTTCGATTCCCAGACCGGGCGTTGTGAGTGTTTATTGAGCGAAAACACCTAAAGTTCCACGAGGCTCCGGCAGGGGATGGTGGCGAACCCTGCTGTACTCTTTCACCACAACTTTCTCTCACTCTTACTTTCTGCTGTGCCTGTAATTCAAAGGGTCGGCCTTGTCACACTGTGTCACGCTGAAAATCCCCGAGAACTATGTTAAGGGTACACGTGTCTGTGGAGTGCTCAGCCACTTGCACGTTAATTTCACGAGCAGGCTGTTCCGTTGATCGGATCAACTGGAACCCTCGACGTCGTAAGCGACGGAGTGCCAACAACATTCCTTTACGTAAGGGTTGACTTGGTTTTAGTACACCGTGTTATATATGTTCTCAGCTCTTTTGTTTTTTTTTATAATTTTGCATACATTCTCCCTTTTATTCACTGTATATATGTATGTATGCAATTGCGTGTGTGTGCGACTGAATTCATGTATGTGTATATATTTACATGAGCATGTTTGCTTATGTAACGTTGCGTTCTCCTAGATATGTCTTAACATATGACTGTAACGTAACTATTTAATGACATCCTATATACATGTGTGTGAATTTGAAAACTGTGTTCCACAAAATAGACATAACTGTATATATCTAATGTGTGTGTGTGTACAGCAGTGTGAAATTGAGAAACAAAAATGAGTGAACATGCTGTGAGGAATGGAAAATCTGACGTTTTGGACAAAGTCTTTCTTCGAGGGAAAAGTTGAAAGTCGAGAAATTAATGAGAGACATCAGAGTTTTATATCGTGTAAGTTGAAAAGAACTTTTCCTCTGAAGAAGGATTATGTCCGAAACGTTATGTTTCCACAGTTCACATCAAGTCCACTAAACTCATTTTATTGATTTTATGAAATAATATGTCTTGCCGACGCAGAACAGCAACACCAGCATCATCGAAGCCTGCTGCTTCACTTATCTATTTATCCATCTATCTATCTATCTATCTATCTATCTATCTATCTATCTATCTATCTCTCTCTCTCTCTCTCTCTCTATATATATATATATATATATATATATATATATATATATATATATATATATATATATATATATATATATACTCACACACAAAGACACAGTTTTGATTAAATCATCCAAAAGTCATTATTATTTATCTTCTCTTACTCTTTTTAATATTCATACATAACAGTTTATACACACACATGTGTGTATGTGCTATAGGTATTTGTAAGTGTATGTATATGCGTGCATGTGTGTATAAGCGAACAAACGAGAGAAAGTAGCGATCGGCACATTTAGCTGGCGTTCTATGCATAGATAATTATGCATATATAATTTTACACCCATCCATTCCTAATTATTTTATTAACACATACATTAATGTCTCTGTACATGGCATCTCAACTAAATGTCTTACATAGAAATTATATTTATATATTTCATTATTTGTTTACTTGTTCCATATTTGTGTAGATATAAATTCTTCCATTTATAGCCATTTGCATCAACACACACGCACACATACATGCACACATACATGCACACATACATGCACACATACGTACATACGCACACAGGCACTCGTGGGAAAAGCACACATTTTCAATAAACTCAACCTAAAGTTTGTAGTAGTTATCGCCCATTAATACTCGTTCTTTTAAATATTTATGGTACGGTCATGGGCGTGTGGTATGATGCTTGTTTCCCAGTCACAAGGTTTTGGGCAACAAGGAAAGGGCTTCTGCCCTAGCCTCAAGCCGACCAAAGCCTTGTGAGTGGGTTTCATAGGCGGAAACTGAAAGAAGGCCGTCGTAT
>NC_069002.1:10754122-10758300 GCF_001194135.2 Octopus bimaculoides | reverse complement strand
TATTGGCTCTAGTGCCCC
Organism: Octopus bimaculoides; assembly: GCF_001194135.2. NCBI lineage: Eukaryota > Metazoa > Mollusca > Cephalopoda > Octopoda > Octopodidae > Octopus > Octopus bimaculoides. The sequence continues at coordinate 10,758,282 of NC_069002.1, read as the reverse complement.
AGGACTGGCTTTTGTGCGGGTGGCACGTAAAAGCACCCACTACACTCTCTGAGTGGTTGGCGTTAGGAAGGGCATCCAGCTGTAGAAACTCTGCCAAATCAGATTGGAGCCTGGTGTAGCCATCTGGTTTCACCAGTCCTCAGTCAAATCGTCCAACCCATGCTAACATGGAAAGCGGACGTTAAACGATGATGATGATATATATATATAATTTCGAGTATAGCTCTTCATCAGGTTACTGTTTTAAGCTCAGCCTGACCAGATAATTGAGTAACAAACATCTTGCTTGATAAGTACGCATTTAAATTTAAATTAAGATGATTTATGTGCTTTCCTGAACACTTCCCCTGGTTGTAATCTGCTAATATAAACACCTTGTTTATGCCATTACTTACACATTTTCTCACTTCTAATTACCTTGCAAATATCTTATCACAACCTGACCCCTGTGTTTTAGTTCTTTTTTTGCTCAACCTGTGTATCTTCTTTCTTTGCTAATTCTTAACATCATTGGGATAAGAAAAAAAATGCTAATTCAAATGGAGACAGTTAGGGATTATATTTCTTTACAAGAAAATGTTTCTGATAAAATCCATAAAGCTGAAATCAGTCTTCCTTTTACTTAACCATTCTTTTAACCATCAAATTCCTCACTTAGCTATATCTCTTATCTGCCTTCATCATGTCAAATTCCTTTTTATAAATTCTTTAAAACTAATTCATTTATGCCTTCTATTTTTGTAGCTGTTAATTTTAGTAATAATAATAAAAGAGTTACTACGCAAAAACGTATATAATTAAATATATTAATTATATACGTTTTTGCATCGTAACTCCTTTATTATTATTAATATAACCAAAAGGATCGATTCTTGAAGAGTCTGCATACCTTCACTGTCGTTTCTTTTTTTCTGCTATTTTGGTGATGATTTTTTCAGTTAGCTTACCAATTATTTTTGTTGGTTGTTAATTCTAATAATAATTTTCTTTTTTATACGATTTTGTTCCAAACAAACCTTAAGGCCCCACCCTAGATTAAGGGAATACAAAGAAAGGAAAGGAGGGGGGGCTATAGATTCAAATTATATCAAGTGGCAAAAAGCTTAAAGAAGTGAATATCATAGACCAGAGGAAAACAAGACAATGGTAAGTGACTTCCAGACAGTAATGTTTCGAGGAAAGAAGCTGCTAGAATAAAAATTACTTATGACTAACCGGAAGCTTGACGGGGAAACAATAAGCCTGGGAAAAGAAGCGGTTGACACATTAAATGTCTTGGCAGAGGGTATCAGATCGTAAAGTTCATCAGAGGAATGACCATGGAAATACTTATAGAAAAGACACATCGAGGTTATATTTCGATGATGAGTCAAAGACTCCAACTCAGTAAAAAGAAGAGAAATCACCATCTTAACTTGATTCTGAATTCAAATACAAGATGATGGTTGTGATTTCCCGATAGCAGCACTTTGAAGAAGCTTTTAGAATACAAGGATTTGTGGCTAACAGGAAGCTCAACATAGAAATACTGCGTCCAGGAAAAGGAGCAGACCGGAAAGTTCATTAGAGCAATGCCCATGGAAATACTTACAGAAAAGACACAAGGAAGATAGATTTTGATGATGAGTGAAAGACTCCAAACCAGTTGAAAGAAGAACTTGACTCTGAATTCGATCAAGCAGGTTAAGACAATCAGAGGAATCAGTTTAAATTTGACAGAAATGTTCAATGCAAAGTCAAATGGTAGCCTAAAAGAAGTAGAGGAAACTTACAGGAATAAGAAATTTATGAGCACAGAAGAAAGAGCCAAACTTCTTGGCAGCCAGACATGGACTGAAATATAGATTAAATGAAACAAATTTATTATTCATTTTAAATTTTTTTATCTTTTACTAGTTTCACTCATTATACTGCGACCAGTTTCTAAACTTTTATTATAAAGATAGATAGATGGGTGGATGGACGGATGGGCAGACGGACAGACAGATAGATAGAGAGAGACAGATAGACAGATATTCACATACAACGCTCATACACATTTTGGCAAGAGTGCACACATGAACTAATAAATTCATCTCAGCCCTGATGCTGCAATATATTGTATTACCAATACAACAGTATATGTTTCCATCTACGAACACAATACTCTACGAACATGTATTTCAGTCCAAAACTCGGGCGATGTACCAGTTGTATAATTACGCGTTTCGTTATTAGCTATCGATCATCAAACCAGAATTCTGTCAAAACAAGAGTATTCCCTGAACACACCATTTACGGCTATTATACAGTTCAAGAGAAGCAATCAATATTACAGTCCTTGGATGATTGCTTCATTTCACTTATATATCTAGACTCTTGGTTTCGTATCATCTGTGCTCTTATGAAATCTCATGTTGTATTCTCATCCAATGATAGTGGCATGATTACCACTACTATTCTAACTATGATTGAAGGATTGCAGAAAAAATTGCATAAAACCATTGGTATTGTATTGACAGTATTCTACTATTTAAAGAAATTATTTATTAATCAATGGGCCAACGAGATGATGATCTCTCATTCTTTTAGTTCGTTACTAACGTATGGGTAGTGTATATTTGTGTGAATGAGTGTGCATGCACATGTACAGACAGACAGACAGAAGACAGACAGACAGATAGATAGATGTGGGCGCTGCTGCATGGTAAGAAGTATGCTCCCCAACCATGTGTGATTCTGTCCAAGTGGCCAAGGTGCACAACACCTTGGTCAGGTGTCTTCTACTTTAGAGGACCAAAGCCTTGAGCAGGTTGTTCAGCAAGAAATTTCAGAACACCCATCTCTTGTCTACAATAGGAGAGTCCACAAAAATGTATATACATATATATATGTCGTTGTCCTGTATGTTAGCTATTCCCGGTGGCTTTTTGCAACTGGTGCCACCTGAGTGAACGATATCAGCGATAACGATGCAAAATTGTTATGATCTCTCGGACGTTGACTGATGAGGGATTAAGTACGAATTTTCTGTTTGTTATGGTTTCAAATATCAATAAAGTAGAAGTAGACAAAAATAAACATTATTTTCCCTCTTACTGTTTTGTTTCGTTTTGGAAAATAAAAAATTATTTTATGGTTTGTTATTGTTTATATTTTGAATTACATAATCTTTTATGGGGGCACCAAAATTTTTTAAGTGCGTAGGGCCTCGATGGGTCTTTATCCAGCCCTGCACACACACACACACACATGATGATTTTCCCTTTACCAGTTTCACAGAGAAGGCACTAGTTAGTCTAAGAATTTAGTAGATGACACTTGCTCATATTACTACACTGTCTGGTTGAACCCAGAACTATGAACTTCTTAACCACAAGTTGATACTTTCTTTGGGAATGGGTCAGGCCATGCTGGAGTAGACCAACAACCAATTTATATTTATCGCGTCATTAAAAACAACTTTGTGTTTTTCCTATATTTATTTCGGTTTTTATTTTCCCTCCCTCCCTCTTCTCTTTCTCTATTTTCTCTTTCCCTCCCTCCCTCTTCTCTTTCTCTATTTTCTCTTCCCTACTTCTTCATTTCCAGACAGTTCCATTCTGTAGAGGTTACTTCAAGAGTTGCTATGATTGCATTCTCATGACATCAGACTAAAAATTCTCTAGAAGAAATATTTTTATAAATTGGCCAAAATATAAAACAAAGAAAAAAATACAAACGCACATATGCATACATACACATGCACACATACATACACCTAAATACACTTTATAACTTGACCAAACACACACAGACTTAAACGCAGCCACATACATTCATGTGTACAAACATATTTATACACATATACACACAATCTATATACACATAAATATGTATTCGCACTCACTGGCACGCATACATATATATACTTGTACATAAATATATAGTGTATGAAATGGCCAAAATATACACACTCACACATCTGCATACCTTCAAATCCACATAACCACATACGTGTATGGAAAACACTGAAGGTACATACACACACGCACACACACACATGCATATATATATGCACACACACATACCCATGCATAAACACATGCATATGCACACACACACATATATATGTATGTATGTCTCTCTCTCTATATATATATATGTATATACATATATATGTATGTATATATATATATGTA
>NC_069002.1:10752978-10754112 GCF_001194135.2 Octopus bimaculoides | reverse complement strand
TATGCACACACACATACCCATGCATAAACACATGCATATGCACACACACATATATATGTATGTATGTCTCTCTCTATATATATATATGCATATACATATATATGTATGTATATATATATATGTAGGCATACACACATATACACACAGTTACATAGATTCAAAACAAAATACACACATGCACACATTTAAACGTACACATCCTTATATACACACGTTCACATATATACAAATATATATTGATACATACCCACATACACATTTATCACACATACACACTCATATATACACATACACACACACACATATACATACAAACAGACATACACACACATACGTACATACATACATAGACACACACAAGCACACGTATGAATGTACAGAGTAGGGGAGAGACAAGAAGAGTGAAGGAGGGGCCACGTGAAAATCAAATGCCACGCAATCGGTAAAAAAAAAAGTAACCTAAAACACATAATCCCCCCAAAAATGTTGATCCTGATGATTTGGCTGAGAGTGGTGGTGCTCTTGAAGTAATTCTGCAGAAATATCAAGAATAATTATAAATCATTTTCCAATGACCTCTGCCAACAGAACAAGAAAAACAAAAAAAAACAAGAAAATAAATACGAAGTAAAAGCAATGAAGGAATATATATAAAAAACAATAATAAAATACGGAAGAAACTAAATAATAAAAACTGCCTATAAATAACGAGCTTTATGGAGTGAAGGGAGGAGGGTGAGAATGATGGAGGAGGGGAGGGAAAATAGAAGAGGGAAGATGAGGAGGAGAAGTGGCGGGAAATGAATGAAGAAAGAATGATGGCACGAAAGAGAGAGAGAGGGAGAAAGATAGGGAGAGAGATGGAGAAAGAGAGAGTAAAGCATCGTTAATGCACCACTCATTAGAAAATGATGGTTAAATATAGTATGAGTGTTGATGATAACGGTGGTAGCAGCGATAATGTTGATGATGATGGTGATGGCGGCGGCAGCGATAATGTTGATGTTGGTGGTGTTGGAGGGGATGGTGGAGGTGGTGGTTTTAGTGGTGGTGTTGAAGGGGATGGTGGAGGTGGTGGTTTTAGTGGTGGTGGTGGTGGTGGTGATGGTGTTAGAGTTTTGGCGGCATTGATGT
>NC_069002.1:10751330-10752968 GCF_001194135.2 Octopus bimaculoides | reverse complement strand
GTGGTTTTAGTGGTGGTGGTGGTGGTGGTGATGGTGTTAGCGTTTTGGCGGCATTGATGTTAAAATAAATGTTGAGACTTTTTTTTTTGCTTTTCCTTTTTTGTTACTATTATTTAACCACAGGCTATGATCAAAAACATTCAATAAGTGACCATCCTGTCTTTTTTTGTGATGAACAAGAAACCCCAGAACCACTTTATCTCTCGTCTTTTCTAAGATCGTGGGACATGATTTAAAGACGATTCAACTGTTATTTCTAGCAATGCAAGTGACCACATAGAAATTCCCTTGTTGATGTTGTTTTTGGTAATGGTGGTGGTAGTGGTGGTAGTGGTGGAGTCTGACAATGGGGAAAAAAATTAAGGTTGTATAACCTTAGTAGGCATTTCAGAGTGAGAGGACAATTGCATGACATTTGTATTCTGTTGGGACAAAATTTTCACAATATTTTGGTATCTTATTTTTTTTATTCGCCAAAAATTTATTCGGCCCCCGAAAATGGATGACGCTGGAGCGAGTGACTGATGCCGGACCGGCCGGGCGACAGGTTGCGCGATCACCGGCGAGGCGACTTTCCAATGCCCGATCGAGTAGGAGGGCGCTGCGACGTGCATGGAAGTCGCTGCGACGTGCATGGAAGTCGCTGGCACGAGCCCGGATGAAGCCGACCGCGGGTGCAGATCTTGGTGGTAGTAGCAAATATTTACTGCCACTGCCACCACCACCACCTCCACCAACATCAATACTTTGTCCACCACCACCGTCATCATCAACACTCATACTATAATTAACCATCATTTTCTAATGAGTGGTGCATTAACAATGCTTTACTCTCTCTTTCTCCCTCTCCCTCTCCATCTCTCAACAAGGGCAGCCTTAGCATTCAAAGTAGAAACCATCTTGTTGCTTTGTCTGAAGCAGCCTTTCTGCTAGTTCTTTGATCTCATGCCCATTCCACTTCTTGTCCTTTGAGGGGAAGAACTCCTTCACTGAAGTTTCCACCTCCTCTTGGTTTATAAAGCATTACAAGTGCAGCAAATGAGCTGTGGATAGGAACACGTAATAATCTGAAGGAGTTAAGTCCAGACTATATGCTGGGTGTGACATCAGTCTGATTCTCTCAAGTTCCTGGAGTTTATTCCAGGTCATTTGAATGACATGAAGTCCTGTGTTCTCTTGCTGCAGAAGCAATTGCTTTCTGTTAACCAATGGCAAGGATTTTTTGTCACACAATGCCATACACCCAATCTACCTGATCAGAGTACAGGCTGATATCAATAGTTCATAGTGAATTATCCCCTCATAATTCCACCAGGTGCATGGCTCAATGGTTAGAGTATCAGGCTCACAATCATGAGACTGAGTTTGATTCCTGGACCAGGCCGTGTGTTGTGTTCTTGAGCAAGACACTTTATTTCACATTTCTCCAGTTCACTCAGTTGTAGAAATGAGTTGTGACATCACTGGTGTCAAGCTGTATCAGTCTTTGTCTTTCCCTTGGATAACACCAGTGACGTGGAGAGGCGAGGCTGGTATGCACGTGTACCCTTAACATAGTTCTCGGGGATATTCAGCGTGACACAGTGTGACAAGGCTGGCCCTTTGAATTACAGGCACAACAGAAACAGGAAGTAAGAG
>NC_069002.1:10745033-10751320 GCF_001194135.2 Octopus bimaculoides | reverse complement strand
GGCCCTTTGAATTACAGGCACAACAGAAACAGGAAGTAAGAGTGAGAAAAAGTTGTGGTGGAAGAGTACAGCAGGGTTCGCCGCCATCCCCTGCTGGAGCCTTGTCGAGCTTTAGGTGTTTTCGCTCAATAAACACTCACAATGCCCGGTCTGGGAATCGAAACTGTGATCCTATGACCGCGAGTCCGCTGCCCTAACCACTGGGCCATTGCGCCTCCACATTAGTGTCATTATCACACTATAAAAATGTGCAATACATGATGTGTATAAAAGTGTGCAATACGGTGATGTCAGTTATATTTAAAATACTTGTGTACGTTCTGATACCATAAGAAAATAAGCTGCGTAAGTTGTCTTGGGAGAAGAGATTCTTGTTCTAGACAATGAAGGAGTAAACAGACCACTAAGCCATGAATTATGGCATTGTCAAGATGGAATACATTAATTAAAGATGCACAAAGCAGTGTTAAAGAGAATTCCTTCACTTGAGACATGTTGTGCAGCAAACTATCTTTCCTCGTTCAAATATATGAACATGTTAAATGTAACAACACACAATTGTATTACAAGTTACATTCTCACAATTCATACATGAAATTTGACATTTTACAATTTACAGTTAACATTTCACATTTTAATTATTACATTTCACACCCACTTTTCATGATGTAGTTACTTTTCACACTTCACATCCTAATATATAATTTAATATAATACAGGCCACATTTCACACGTCACATCTTCATACATTTCACGTCAACTTTACATAATATAGGTTACGTGTCACACATTACATATTTATATAACATTTACCACCCACATTACATAATACAACTTATATTTTTTACATTTTATTTATTTACTTTTTAAACTTAACATTCCTCCACCATTACATGTTGCATTTCACATTACACATTTCACACTTCAAATATGACATATAACACCTACTTTACACATTACAAGTTACATTTTGATAATTCATACATGAAATTTGACATTTAACAATTTGCAGTCAATATTTTTTTTTATCGATTAAAATCAGATTTCACACTTCACACAACATTTGACACCCACTTTACATAGAACAGATTATATTTTTACAATTCATTCATTTACCTTTTACATTCACCATCTCTAAACCCATTACATGTTACATTTCACATTACTCAGTTCATATTTCATCCTTTAAATATGATATTTAACACCTACTTTACACATAACAAGTTACATTTTCAGACTTCATAAATGAAATTTGACATTTCACAATTTGCAGTCAACATTTCATATTTCATCCAATACAGTTTACATTTCATGCTCCACTTGTCAATATAACATATAACACTCACTTTACATGATACAGGTTACATTTTTTTTTTTTTAATATTTTATATTCAACATTTCTCCCAAAAATCACTGTTACATTTTACATTTCACACTTTAATAAATTTGACATTTACCACCTACTTTACACATTACATGTTATATTACGACACTCCACACTTTAGATTTACATATTACATTTTAGCAACATGGGAAAAAGAAACCACAAAAATTCAAAAGAAATAAAATACAACAGCAAAAATACCAAACCACATATAAAAATCAATGAGTAGTAATGTAGCTATTATTGTTATTCTGCTTATTATTATTATTATTATTTTTATTATTATTATTATTATTATTATTATTATTGATATTATTATCATCATTATTGTTATTGATATTATTGTTATAATTATTGTTATCATTATTATTATCATTGTTGTTATTATTATTATTATTATTATTATTATTACTGATATTATTGACAGTATTATTATTGTTATTGTTATTATTAGTATTATTGGTGTTATTATTGTCATAAATTAATTTAATGGTAAGAATTAATGATAAATGGATAGATGATTAGCGTAGGGGATGAAGAAAAGGAGCGTAAATGGGTGAAGAAGAAGACGAAGAGAGAAAATGTTATTTAAAGTGACAAGTACCTTTTTTAAAGATATCTATAATAAAAATCACATAAACATCTAAAAAAAAAATATATGCAAAATGTAAATAGATATAAAAGCAATAAAATGAAAGAAATATAAAGAAAAATGTAGAAATATAGACAAAAATGGAAAGGAGAGAGAAAGAGAGAGAGGGAGAAAGAGAGGTGAAAAAATTTATTGTAAAGAACGAGAAAAATTCTTGAATGAAGAAAGTAAATGTTTTAAATTGACTTGAATGATGGAGAATAAATATTTGTTTTGTGTTGTTGTCATCACTATCGTCATCATCATCATCATCATCATCACTGTCGTTGTCGTCGTCATCAATTTCATTGTCACCACACCAACAGCAGCAGTGACAGCTGCAATGTTGTCAGCACCATCATCATCATCATCATTATAATCATCGCCACCATCATCATTGTCATCACAGTCATCATCACCCTCTAACTATCATCTTCATCATCATCATCACTATCATTATCATCATGAGCATCATCATCAACAAGATCACCGTTGCCGTCATCGTTGTCATCATTGTCCTCATCGTCATCATCAGCAGCTGCAGCTGCGAGGGTAGCAATGTCATCAAGATTGTCATTGTCATCTTTGACGAGATCTTCATCATTAAAACCATCAATACCACCGATACCATTGTCATCATCACCATCATATTTTATCTGTCATCATCGTCATCACCTTTAATCAGTGTCATTGTTGCCACTACCACCATCACCACCACCACCAGTGTTGTCATCAACATCGCCATTGTAACATTGTCATCATCACCATCAACATCATCATAGTCATCATCACCACCACCACCATCATTATCTTCATCCCATTATTACAATCAACATCATCTTCATTCTCATTCTCCTCTTAACTCCTTATCCTCCACATCATCATCATTTTCATCATCAATATCATCATCATCGTCATCATCATCATCATCACATTTCTTTACACTTTTAATTGCCATTATAGTCACCTTGGAATTTTCAAAGGCAGAACTTTATGACCCAATGTCTTTTCTGATTTTAACCTTATTAGACCCTCTTTATACTATCAGAGATATAAGACAGATATATATATATATATATATATATATATGTGTGTGTGTGTGTGTGTGTGTGAGTAAAAATAAATACAAAAAAAGGGTTTTGTATGATCGTGTATAGAGGAATATATTATTTTATTTAAAAGAGTTCCAACTCTGTTTTTTATGTTTTATTTATATTCTTGTAAAATTAATGTAGGATATAGAATATGGAATATATAATATATAATATAAAAATGGATGGTACAATGAAATGAAGTATTGAATGTCTTATTGAATATATGGAATATGTCTTATTGAATATATGAAATATTGAGTGTTCAATATAAAGGATTAAATATATAAAGGCGAATACGTATTTTCAATACCTTGTGGTATTCATCATGGCCTATATCTGACAGACTGTAACAGACATATATATATATATATACAGTTGAGGTATGTTCTGTTAAGAACATATAAGAGTACAAATAGAGCTGATTCATCCTTAGAATTCCCAAATAGCCGGTAGTATTCTAATGGTATGCTACCAGTTCTAGTCTTAGGTATTCCTCGTGTGTGAAAATAAAAAGTAAAATGTAAAAGAGTTAAAAGGAAGATTAAGTACGGTTAGGCAGCTTTTTAATCGCTACAAATGTTTCGATGCATACAGATCCTCATATATACTGGATCTAAAGTTTAAATTAAGTTATGTAACTATTTACCTGTATAAGAAGATCAATATGTTTCTCCTCGAGCGATACTCAGTTGCTGTCCCCGTAAATAAATTTAGATTTCCATGCTACAACATCCTCTGCCTGCACCAGACTACTGTGTCTGTTTCGGCAGGGTTTTACAATAGACCTCTTTCAGTTTCCCTCTACTAATTCCACTGCACAAGGCTTTGATTGGCCCAAGTGTCATCTATAGTAGAAGACACTTGCCCTAGGCTGCCACTCAATGAGACTGAGCCCAGAACCATGTGGTTGGGAAGCAAGCCTATTACCACACAGCCATACCTGCACCTATATATATTCAGAGGGAAATACAGAGAGAGAGAGAGAGAGAAACGCAGAGAAAGAAAGACAGAGAGATGAACAGAGAGAGAGAGAAATTTATAGGCATATAAAAACATAAACAGATAACATAAAGATAAACTGAAACAAAAAATACAAAAATACCACACACAACAAATAAAAAACATATAACCACATAAAGACAAAACTACATAACGACATAAAAATATAACATACATTAATATAAATCGATACCAGTATATATATATATATATATATATAAAACAAAAAATATAAATGCCTAAACTGAATAGAAAAATAGAAAAACAGATATGAAAGAAACACAAGTATAAAAGAATAAACAACTATGTAAAACTAAAAAGAGAGAAAAAGCATTGTTAAAGTCTATTGAAAGGAGAAAATCTGACAATTTTCATGTTTTTTTGTTTTGGTTTTGGTTTTCGTTTCTAGAAATCTTTGCTTTATATGTTTTAAATTCTAGTATTGTTGTCATCATTGTCATCATCATCATTATTATTGTTATTGTTGCTATTATTATTATTATTATTATTATTATTATTATGATTGTCAGCAAAATGCTTAGCGGTATTTCGTCTGCTGCTACGTTTTGAGTTCAAATTCTGCCGCGGTTGACTTTGGACGATTTGACTGAGGACTGGTGAAACCAGATGGCTACACCAGGCTCCAATCTGATCTGGCAGAGTTTCTACAGCAGGATGCCCTTCCTAATGCCAACCCTCGACGTCGTAAGCGACAGAGTGCCAACAGGAGTGCTAAGTAATTTTTTCTTAACATTGGGTGCAAAACTGAAAGAGATTCTTAAGTTATGTCTGTTAAAGATCTTTCTATATTTGTGTGATTGCATGAAATCCTCATCCACCAACCTAAGAAAAATTTTACCTATGTGTTTAGGGAGTAGTGGGGAGTGAACCATAAGGTCTTGCAGTGGGTGTTTCCTTTTATGGTTGTTCGATCCTGGTGTATATACTATATGGGCCTTGAACTTGCTGGCCGCTAGCACCTCATAGTAAGCAGGAGCCACTGCGTTGAAAATATCTTTATTTGAAGATAAGTTCAAAAATCTGTTTACTGATATCTTTTATTAGGTATCTTTTATACTGATATCTTTTATTAGGTATCTTTTATACTGATATCTTTTATTAGGTAGGTGGCAGGGGGCTGTGTTGATGTCTGATAGTATATACAGACACACATACACACACACACACACACACACATATATATATGTGTGTGTATATATATATATTTCAAAAAGTGAGTAGATATGGCTATTTTTGGAGGAATAATTATTATTTTAATCTTATTAATAGTTTACAGTAAATTACTCTGATATGAGTTTCAAGCTTCAAGTAGCCGTTTTCAAACTGAAAAGTGTATGTTTTATATATATATATAAATATATATACATACATACACACACACACACACACACACACACACACACACACATATATATATACACACACATACACACACACACACACACACACACATACACATATATATATACACACACATACACACACACACACACATATATGTGTGTGTGTCTGTGTGTGTAATAGATCAGGATTTGAGTGACTCAAGCACTCAAATGGCAAGACACCAGATTGGGTTGAAAAAATGTGTACACAACAAAAATAGAGGACAACATACGGGGTTACTAAAGTACAGGCAGAAGGGTATTGAGGTTATGTATATGATTAACGGCACCCAACTGAGTATATCAATAGCCCTGGGGGCTAATCAGGAAACACACATTGCACTAAATGTATAATCCATAGTATACGTCGGATCTTTGCAAGGAGTAGGTTCCGAGTGAGGCGAATAATGAATAGATAAATAAGAAGACATATAATGTGTCAATCCACTACAGCTGTTTCCAATGAGTTATTCATTGATTAATGGAGAGGTTACATCATTAGAAAAAACCATTTTCATCAAGTGAATACATGAACACATGCACACACAAGCAAAGTAGTGGTCTGTAGCTGTAAGGGGTGAGTATAAACATTTGAATAGAAGAAATTAGGGAACTGACATGTCAAATAAGTACCCAGCATCTCTTTGTTTGGTTTCTTTCATTTCTTTGGAATTGCGTTCTTTTCGACAATAAAGATTACAAATTTCACCCACCAAAACAGTTTTTAAAAATCTGGAATACCATACACATGCACTTACATACACACACATACACAC
>NC_069002.1:10744525-10744842 GCF_001194135.2 Octopus bimaculoides | reverse complement strand
AATAATATCCGGGGAATTCCATATGGAAATATACAGAGATTTCGATTCCGAAAAAAAACAAAAAAAAACTATACTTTACAAAATTCCAATGTTTTAAAAATGTTGCCCTCTATCCTTTGACTTTCATAATGTCCACCTCACCACCACTGCCACCGCCACCACCACTGCCACCGCTACCACTGCCATCACCACCAACATCATCACACCAACACCATCGCCACCTCCATCATCCCCACCAACACCATCACCACTACCACCACCTGCTTTTTTTAACCAATATATCCAGATGTTTTTTAAACTCCAATGTTCCTTTCTTC
>NC_069002.1:10742155-10744515 GCF_001194135.2 Octopus bimaculoides | reverse complement strand
GAATGGGGGGGGGGTCTCAATATGTTGAGGTCACTCAACATGCTTTCAAATAACAGCCAAATTTTAAAAAAACAAATACATGAAAATGTATAATAAAACGGAAAGAAGAGAGAAAGATGAAAACAGCTATAAGAAAAAAATGAAAAAGAAACTTTGAAAGAAGCAAATTAATATCGGTAAGATGGAGAATAAACATTGGTTCTGCATGGCTATCATCGTCATCACCATCATCATCATCACCATCACCATCACCATTATCGTCATCACCATCATCATCATCACCATCACCATCAGTAACAGTGACAGCAAAAATGTCATCAGGATTACTTTTTAGTATTTAAACTGGCCATATCCGGTCCGAGTATTCTATCTGTTTTATGTTCAAACTGGTTAGATCTGGCCTCTCGCACCTACCCTACAATTTCGTTCTAAAAATAAACAATTAGGCGCAGGAGTGGCTGTGTGGTAAGTAGCTTGCTTACCAACCACATGGTCCCGGGTTCAGTCTCACTGCGTGGCACCTTGGGTAAGTGTCTTCTACTATAGCCTCGGGCCGACCAAAGCCTTGTGAGTGGATTTGGTAGACGGAAACTGAAAGAAGCCCGTCGTATATATGTATATATATATATATGTATGTGTGTATGTGTTTGTGTCTGTGTCTGTCCCCCCAACATCGCTTGACAACCGATGCTGGTGTGTTTATGTCCCCGTAACTTAGCGGTTCGGCAAAAGAAGAGACCGATAGAATAAGTACTAAGCTTCTAAAGAATAAGTCCTGGGGTCGATTTGCTCGACTAAAGGCAGTGCTCCAGCATGGCCACAGTCAAAAGACTGAAACAAGTAAAAGAGTAAAAGAGTAATTACATCGTTGAAATCTTGAAGCTATAAGATAATCCATGATTAATTCAAAACAAGGTGAATAAATAAGGATTACATTTGACAGAGTAATCTGAATGCTAAAGGGTTTACATTGTCGACATTGTCAAAGCCGTCAGCATAAAAATTGTAGAGGTGTGTGAAATTCTGAAAAATCAATCTTCAGCAAATAATAACCTGAAACCTTGCTTCCAGTCCTCATGTCTTCTCTAACCCTTTCGTTACCGTATTTATTTCGAGATGCTCTGTGTTTTTTTCAATTAATTTTAAATATAACAAAGAATTTAGTAAAATAACTTAGTTATCATTCAGCTAGTGTTAGGAACATAAATTGTGACTAAGGTTTGGTGGAAGATTTTAATTCAAAACTTATGGAAACAAGACATTTGTACTCAGAGCCAGAGCCGGTTTCAGCCGGGTTGGTAACGAAAGGGTTAAAGCTTAACTTCCCTTCCTTGAAGAGCACAGAATTAATTTTATTTTTCTCAGATTAGCATAAACAACTATGATATCAGTCAGACATGCACAAGAGAGGATTCGATGGGTGTAAGAAATTGACCCTTCAAATTTAAACCTTTAGAGATGGAGCTTTCTTTGGAGTTTCAGTTCCAAAAAGACAGAGCCGTCTATAACCAAGGGATACCCTCTTGAGCTGAGTGTTCCTGAGAAAGTTGGCAGCATGCTGATTGGTCTCTCTGACAAACATTTGAATAAGATTCCATTTGAAAAACAGCTTAAAATTTTTCACTGGGATGGTATATTTCTAGGCCCTGTATTTTCTAAGAATTCAAAGGGGTCATCTCTATCTAGTTCAGTATCCCTAATCCTAAAGTAAAGGTTCACAACATTATCTTCATCACCATTGTCATTTTGATCTTCTCCATTATTTCCCTGGTTGTTTTCGCCAGTTTTAGTGTCAAATTGACCACTAGGCTGGGAGAAACCGGACTCGCTAACTATAATTTCATCAGCGTTACTGTTGGATGTGGTGAAATTTCATGATGCTCACTTGGAACACAAAAAAATTGATGTAGAATCACAGAACACAGAAAACTATCATGGAAGCCACCATCGAAGGACCCAGATGTGAAGGGAATGTGAGAAGTGGTCTGATTGGCTAGTATGAGGACCAACCAGCTAATCACAAGACAAATATTACCAGGCCAACAGTTTGGCCTAGTCGTCTTCTGCGTCATTCGACTTTTTGGCCAATCAATCAGCCCTTAAGGGTTTATGATTTTTGCTAACATTCTGCCAAAAGGACCCACTTTTACTCTTTTACTTGTTTCAGTCATTTGACTGCGGCTGTGCTGGAGCACCACCTTTAGTCGAGCAAATCGACCCCAGGACTTATTCTTTGGATGCCTAGTACTTATTCTATCGGTCTCTTTTGCCGAACCACTAAGTTGCAGGGACATAAACACACCAGCATCGGTTGTCAAGCAATATTGGGAGACAAACACAGACACACAAACATACACACA
>NC_069002.1:10739676-10741874 GCF_001194135.2 Octopus bimaculoides | reverse complement strand
CACACACACACACACATATATATACGACAGGCTTCTATCAGTTTCCGTCTACCAAATCCACTCACAAGGCTTTGGTCGGCCCGAGGCTATAATAGAAGACACTTGCCCAAGGTGCCACGCAGTGGGAATGAACCCAGAACCATGTGGTTGGTAAGCAAGCTACTTACCACACAGCCACTCCTGCGCCTATCCCTAAATTTCCCTTTAATTTTTTTCCTACTTTTTTCTCCCCATCCAAGCCTAACCAAAAAACGTATTTAAATTGTAATTCCAACTTGAGCTGCCAATATTTCTAAGCTCCTATTTTTCTTGTGCTCTGTAATTTTCTAGATTCAATTAATCAAGAATATTGTCATTCTACATCTGTGTTTTTCCTGCCATTATACAAACATACATCTACATTTACATACATGCATACGTGTGTGTGTACATATGCATACAATATACATATCAATATATATAATAAGTAGATTCATATATGTATGTGTATATGGCTAGATAGCTAAATTGAGACACACACATGTACACACATCTATATATATATTTGTATTCATTTATATATAAATAATGTATGTGTGCATGTATATATGTGTGTATACATATATATATATATATATGTGTGTGTGTGTGTGTGTGTGTGTGTATATATATATATATATATATATATATATATATATATGATATATAATTTGTGAATGTGTGATGATAGGTAGATAGATACATACATACATTGAAACATACCTACACACACATATTCATACATACACACATTCATACATACACACATACATATATATATATGTGTGTGCGTATGTGCATTAATTATTTGAATTATACAATAAACATGTGTCATCTATATTGAAACAAGGCAAGATTTTATTGAAGTCAGGTGAAATTTGTAAACAAGTTCACTGACACAAGCGTGAATAGATGTTTATGTGTTTTGCTCTGGACATAAAAAGAGTGAATGACCTCAACAAAGACTAGACCTTGTTTGCAACCTACTGCAGAGGTCATATTCACCCCACCCTGCCCACACAGAAATGAGCAGCTAATGGCTTTATGAACCCATCAGATATGGTAGTGTCACTAATAATTAATGATTGTGTTGGCCGATAATTTAATTAAATAGTAAATTGGGCTTTAATGAGCTGAGTTTAAAAGGAGAAGTGTGAAATTTGGAAGATGAAATTTTGATTGGCAAAAGAGTTGGTAAATGAAAACTGTGTGGAATCCTGATGTGTGTGAGCCTGCACATGTGTGTGAGCCTGCACATGTGTGTGTGTGAGTGTGCGTTTGTGTCTGTATGTGTTTGTGTATTTACGTGTCTGTGGGTGTGTTTGTGTGCATGTGTGAGTGTGTCTGTGTCATTGTTTGTGTGCCCATGTTTGTGTCTATGTATGTATTTGTCTATGGGTGTGTCTGTGCTTGTGTGTCCGTAGTTGTATGTATTTGTGGTCGTGTGTGTGCATGGATATGTGTTAGGGTTTGTGTATGTGTGCATGGATGGGTGTGTGTGTGCGTGGCAGTAATGAAGCTTGTTTATATGCTGTATAAACATTATGCAACCGCTTCCCATACCACCACAAGTCATTAGCTTAATATACAAAGTCTAATGGAATAAAGTAACTTACTTGAAAACAAGTAAGTCATGACAGGAAGAAGAGCATCTGACTATAGAATACGTTTACAGTCACCACAAAATGTCAAGACAAGGAGACACAAAAACACATTCTCACACACACACACACACACATATATATACAACGTGCTTCTTCCAGTTTCCACCTCCCAAGTCCACTCACAAGATTTTCATTGACCCAGGGCTATAATAGAAGTCATTTGCTAAAAAGCTATGAAGCGAAACTGAACCAGAAACCATGAGGTTGCGAAGCAAACTTCTTACCACACAGCCATGCCTGCACCTATATCATATATACTCTTTTACTCTCTTTTACTTGCTTCAGTCATTTGACTGCGGCCATGCTGGAGCACCGCCTTTAGTCGAGCAAATCGACCCAGGATGTATTCTTTGGAAGCCTAGTACTTATTCTATCGGTCTCTTTTGCCGAACCGCTAAGTTACGGGGACGTAAACACACCAGCATCGGTTGTCAAGTGATGTTGGGGGGGACAAACACAGACACACAAACACATACACACACACATATATATATACATATATACGACGGGCTTCTT
>NC_069002.1:10737632-10739666 GCF_001194135.2 Octopus bimaculoides | reverse complement strand
GCCTTTAGTCGAGCAAATCGACCCAGGATGTATTCTTTGGAAGCCTAGTACTTATTCTATCGGTCTCTTTTGCCGAACCGCTAAGTTACGGGGACGTAAACACACCAGCATCGGTTGTCAAGTGATGTTGGGGGGGACAAACACAGACACACAAACACATACACACACACATATATATATACATATATACGACGGGCTTCTTTCAGTTTTCCGTCTACCAAATCCACTCACAAGGCTTTGGTTGGCCCGAGGCTATAGTAGAAGACACTTGCCCAAAGTGCCACGCAGTGGGAATGACCTCAGAACCATGTGGTTGGTAAGCAAGCTACTTAGTACACATCCACTCCTGCACCTATATATATATATATATATACATAAAGAGAGAGAACAATGTATGTATGTATATATATATAGCAGCCTTTGCCTCTCCCTTGGATAATATTGTTGACATGGAGAGAGGACGCTGGTTATGCATGGGTGACTGCTGGTCATCCTTAAAACAACCTTCCCTGGACTTGTGCCTCAGAGGGGAACTTTCTAAGTGCAATCCCATGGTCATTTATGATTGAAAGGGGTCTTTATCCTTTTATATGTGTGCGTGTAGCTGTGAGGTTAAGAAACTTGCTTCCTAAAGACTATTTGGTTTGAGGTACAGTCCCACTGCAAGCTCCTTGGGGCAAATGTCTTCTACAATAGACATTTGGTAGTATAAAATCTGCCTCGACAAATTCTTTCCTTCTCACGCAAGCATGAAAAAGTGGATGTTAAATGATGATGATGATGATGATGATGATGATGATGATGAAAATGATGACGATGACGATGATGATCGTGATGATGATGATGATGATGAATGAGGTGAATAAGATGGTGGTGTTTGATAGAAAGAAGTCAGAAATCATTAAAAAGAAATTTAGAAATATGTGTATGTATATGTGTGTGTGTGTATGTATGAATGTATGTATGTGTTTATGATTGTGTGTGTATGTTCACTTTGGCATGTATGTGATTTTTACTTTTATTTATTATTTTGGTCTATAAAATTTTGCCAAATATATTTTTTTGGAAATTAAATATATATAATTTTGTATTTTAATTTCTTTTATTTTCCTCTTTCATATAAAATTTGTTTTAATATTTTTTTTCTATTTCCTTCTGTTATTGTTGTTTCTATTTGTTTGCTTTTTCTGGTTGTTTTTTTTTTTTTCTCAGAATTGTATCTTCAGTTTTTATTGTCCTATCTTTTACAATTTCCTTCTCTTTCGCAAACACCACCATCCTGGTTACCACTGTTATCACCATCACCATCTGCATCATCATCAATATCATCATCGCCGTCATCATCATCATAGCCATCACCATCATCATCAACATTATTTTCTTGGCGCTAATTCCTCCACTGCCTTCACTTTGGTCGTCATTTTCATTGTCATCAATAATATAATATTTTATCATTAACTCATTATCATCATCATCATCATCATCATTAACCCCATTTTACTGTCTCATTGATATCATCATAATTATCTTCATCCTCATTTCCAATTATCATCATCATCATAATTGCCTTCTCATTATCTGCAATTTAATTTTCTCTATCATTTTCTCATCATTTTCATCAGCATCATCTTTTCAATATCATAAGCATCATCATCGCCATCATCATCGTCCTCCTCCTCCTCATTATCATCATCATCACCGTCGTCATCGTCATCATCATCATCCTCATTACTATCATCATCATTGTCATCGTCATAATCACTGCCACCATCATCACCACCACCACCACCACCACCACCATCTCCATCACCACCACCATCTCCATCATCATCATCATCATCATCATCATCATCATCATCATCATCATCATCGCTATCGTCATCTGCACTTACCATTATCATTACAATCCTAACGAGATGAAATGCAATTCCAGAATTACATAACTTCATCAAGACCAATACATCTTTGCGAGACACGAAGAGAGAGAGAGAGAAGAAGAAGTGTGAAAGAAATATATATATGTACTGTATGTGT
>NC_069002.1:10736456-10737064 GCF_001194135.2 Octopus bimaculoides | reverse complement strand
GAGAGAGAGAGAGAGAGAGAGAAAATGATAAGACTCTTTAAGAAACGGTAAATGGATTTCTTTTGAGATTTTCAAGAAGTACTGAAATCATTTCTCTCTCTCTCTCTCTCTTCCTCCCTCCCCCTCTCTCTCTCTCTTCCTCCCTCCCCCCTCTCTCTCTCTCTTTCTTTCTCTGCTGCAGTATGTGACATTGTGCTTGGAAATTTTGTTAGCTATTGGTTTCTAAGAATATTGTTGATTCCGTTATGTGTGTTCTCATATATATGCTTGATTATGTGTGTATATGTGTATGTGACGGTGGAGCTGTATAGATGTGTGTGTGTGTGTGTGTATATATGTTTGTACATGTGTCTATCTGTGCGTGTTTTTGTTTGTTTCAATGCATGTCGGCATATGTGTAAGTGCATTTATGTATGTGAGCAACTAAGTGTATATATATGTGCGTCTGAGTGTGCATGTATGTACATGTCTGTATGTTTTCATGTATGCACTGTATGCATATATGCATGTATTTATATATGCCTATAATTGTGCATGCATGCATGTGTGTGCGTGTCTGAGTATATATATATATATATATATATATATATATATATATATATATATAT
>NC_069002.1:10725302-10729424 GCF_001194135.2 Octopus bimaculoides | reverse complement strand
CACACACACAAAACACACACGCACACATATATAGAAAGAGATATTTATATGTATGCATCTATGCATATATGCATGCATGAAAGTATATGTGCACATGTATAACTAAACACACACAAACACACACACACACACACACACACACACACACATATATGAATATATATTCTTTTTTTTTTTTAATTCTTTTACTTGTTTCAGTCATTTGACTGCAGCCATGCTGGAGTACCACCTTAAAAGGTGTATCGATATACATGTGCACATGTATAACTATACATGTGCACATGTATAACTATACACATGTCTGTATAGGAATGAGTTCTTATGCATATATTCTGGTTCCTTATATAGTTCTTGTAGATTATTAAATTTTAAATTTTAATACCTCCCATGCTATACATATGATAATATTAATCAGCTAAAAGAAAACACTTAGAAGACTGATTTATCTGTTTTATCTCCAGCAAATCTAAAAATTTATTAGAATTGTTTATTAATTTTTTACAAAAATTTTTTCAATAATTACTTCCATCTTATTTTATGGTGACAGGTAAAGACTTCTGTTTATTCATCTCTGCCTCGTTCAGTAGGTCAGGTTAAGATTACTAATATCAGCATCATCATCATCAACATTATAATCATAATTGTCATCATCATTATCCTCATCATCATCATCACCACCACCATCATCATTATAACCTACTCCTCCAAATTCTCCCCATCATCATCATCATCATCTAACATTCGCTTTTCCATGCTTGTATTGGTCAAAAATAATTCATTGAAGCAGGTGTTCTCTGACTGGATGCTTTCCCTGTTCCCAACACTCACCTGTTTCCAGGCATCGTAAATATTACCCCATGGCCAGACATGTCTTTCAGGGAAGACTGGAAGCAGACAAACATTGCTTATATGTTGATGATGCTTCTTTACAGCCATTACATAATATCTAGACATGAGTACAAACAATATATATATATACTATCATCATCATCATCATCTTCATCATCATCATCATTTAACCTCTGTCTTCCATGCTGGCATGGGTCGGATGGTTTGACAGGAGCTGCCCAGACTCCAGTTGTCTGTTGTGATATGGTTTCTATGGCTGGATGCTCTTCCTAACATCAACTATTTAACAGAGTGTGCTGGGTGCTTTTTGTACATGTAGAATAGGCTTCTTTCAGTTTCCATTTACCAAATCTACTCACAAGGCTGTTACAGCAGAACCCGCTTGCCCAAGGTATCATCTAGTGAGATTGAACCCCAAACCATGTAGTTAGGAAGCAAACTTCTTACCACACACCCATTCCTGTGCCTATAAACATGAACATTTTCTCTCCTTTCCCAGCTAAGGTAGCCATGTATCCAGGGCCGGATTAAGACCCATTGAAACCCTAAGCACTTCAAAGATTTTGGTGCCCCTAAGTATATGTAAATGGTTCAAAATGTAAACAAAAATAATTTAAAATGTAAACAATGATAAACCACAAAAACATTTTTTATATTTCAAAATGAAACAAAACTAACAGTAAGATGGAAAATAATGTTTATTTTTGTATGCCTCCACTTTATCTATATTTGAAAAGTTTTCTCACTTGTTTTTTTAATTTAATTGCAAAGTCTTCGATGATATTGTTAAAATTAATTTTGCGTAAAACTTCTGCTTCTATACTTGGTAGAGATAAAGCATTACGAATATTATTTTAGCAAGTTTAAAGTGATTTCTTTTGTGGTGTAAACCATTTACCATTTTTGTAGTGTCCCTTCCTTTCCTTGATGCCCTGAGCATGTGCTTATTTTACTTCATGGTTAATCCAATGCTGCATGTATCTCACCTACAAGATACCTGTTTCTGTCCCTCTTGCATACTTTAATCTCTCATTACCAGGCGTGACCCTACCTCCAACAATACACACACGCATGCACACATGTGCGCGCATGCTGCCTCAGTTGGGGGGCTCTATGTAAAAAGCACCTAGTGCACTCTGTAAAATGGGTAATGTTAGGAAGAGCATCCAGCTGTAGAAACCATGCCAAAGCAAACATTGGTGCTTGACACAGTCCATTGGCTTGTTGGCTCCTGTCAAATTGTCCAACTCATGCCAGCATAAAAAGTGGACGTTAAACAGAGATGATGATGATGATGATGACAACAATGGCAACAACGACGGTGGTGCTGGTAGTGGTGCTGGTGTTGGTGGTGGTGAATTTCACATCATTTTTCAGCTCATAGAAGAGTATGCCTCCTTTCTGTAGCCAGTAAACTCACAACTGTACAACAAATACCTAAATTTTGCTTTGAGATTCCTATTCTTCAAATTTTCCCTGAAATTTTATCATCCAATTCCATTTCCTTTTTCTTATCTTTTCCTTTTTTCTTTTTGGTTTCCTTTATCCTACAAATTTAATACATTTTGTTCTCGCTTTCACTTCATTATTCATTCTCATAAACAACACATGCCGTATATCATATCATTCAAGAATAAGGCATTAAAGTATTAGAATCCAATTTACCATTTCCAATTCTTTCTGGACTAAAACAAGCATTTTCAAAGATCCCACCATTGATAACACAATGTCTATAAGTACATTACTAAGTGTTTCATTCAGTTAAACTGAAATCAATTTTTACCGATTTCATACCAACTCAGGATATTCACCCCACATAAGTCCATAGTCTTGTACATTGATTTAAAAACCAGTAAATCTCATTATATTGTAAAATTTGTTGTTATCTCATCTCCAAATATAAATAATTGAGAGGTTGGGTTTACTATATCTGTTGTTTCATCAATAACTGAATGAACAAAATGCAAGTTATGGTGATGCTTGTCTGAAAAATGCTTGGATTTGAATATTATTTTTTGTTCTTTTTTGGTGAGCCAGAGAGGCTGGCTGCATGGTAAGAAGTTTGCTTCTCAGCCATATGGCTTTGGGTTCAGTCTCAGTGCGTGGCACCTTGGACAAGCGTCTTCTACTAAAGCATTGGCCTGATCAAGGCCTTGTGACTGGGTTTGGTAGATGGAAACTGAAAGAAGGCCAAAGTAGCTTGCTTGCCAGCTACATGGTTCCGGGTTCAGTCCCACTGCGTGGCACCTTGGGCAAGTGTCTTCTACTATAGCCTCGGGCCCCCACCCCCACAACATCGCTTGACAACCGATGGTGGTGTGTTTACGTCCTCATAACTTAGTGGTTCTGCAAAGAGACTGATAGAATAAGTACTAGGCTTACAGAGAATAAGTCCTGGGGCTGACTTGCTCGACTAAAAGCGGTGCTCCAGCATGGCCACAGACAAATGACTGAAACAAGTAAAAGAATAAAAGAGAGAGAGTATATATATATATATATATATATAATATAGAGATATATACATACATACAGATACATATATACATGCATGTATGTATGTACATGTGTGTGTCTCCATTGATATGTCAAATGAAAATAGTTGGTTGTTGTTTGCATAAAGTTCTTTTTTAGAAAATACCAATTTATCTGAATGGAAAGCTTCTTTCACTTTTTATGGATTCCTTATATTTGATCAAATGGTACCACTTCCAGATTGGATTTTTTTTTTACATATATGCAAGAATCCCCAAAAAAGTATTTTTTTATAAACATAATCAAACATTTCTTAGTCAGGAATTTTTTATCATCATTATCATCATCACCATCATCATTATTATTGTTATTAAGAAGGCATTGAGATGGCAGAATCGTTAGCACACCAGGCAATAATGCTTAGCGACATTTCATCTGTCCTTACATTCTAAGTTCAAATTCCACTGGGGTCACCTTTGTCTTTCATCTTTTTGGGGGTTTGTAAATTAAGTACCAATGAAACATTGGGGGTCGATGTAATCATCGAGTTGCCTCCCCTAAAATTTCAAGCCGTGTGCCTCTAGTAGAAAGGGTTATTATTATTATTATTATTATTATTATTATTATTATTCAGTAGTTTTATTTTTATAACGTGCTTTCACTTCACTACCGAGCGCAGCTCTGTGCGCCTTGGGTATGTGCTGTGGTTTGCTGTGGTGCTCTTATGTTTACTGTATTGAAAGTGTTTTGCGTAGAATGTGTGCAGTACCCAGTAGTGCAATTTTCTGTATGTTATATATA
>NC_069002.1:10723293-10724343 GCF_001194135.2 Octopus bimaculoides | reverse complement strand
TTTATAGTTTTTGTTGTTTCTTCTTCTTCTTCTTCGTATTTGTTAGGTAGATTGATTTCTTGTTTGTATTTGTCAGCTTCCTTAAATACTGAAAACAGTTTTTTGTTTTGCTCGTGTTTTGTGGCTATTTGTATTAGTTTCCCTTGCTTCTGGAGTAGGTATTTTTGCAGTCCTATGGTGGTTATTTTATAATAGTTTTCTAGCTGTATAAGACCCCTGCCACCTTCTGTGCGTTGTATATATAGCCTTTCTATGTCAGATTTTGGGTGGTGCATCCTATATCCTGTCATTATTTTTCTTGTTTTCCTATGATTATTATTATTATTATTATTATTATTATTATTATTATTATTATTAAGAAGGGAGAAAGCTGGCAGAATCTTTAGCATGCTGAACAAAATGCCTAGCAACATTTCACCTATCTTTACATTCTGAGTTCAAATTCTGCCAAGGTCACCTTTGCCTTTCAGCCTTGTGCAGTCAATGAAATAAGTACCAGGTGTGTACTGGGATCAATGGGGGTTAATCAATAACATTGATCTCAGTGCTCAATTGGTACCTTTTTTTATAAACTCTGAAGGGACAAAATATAATGTCAACCTCAGTAGAATTTGAACTCAGAACATAAAGATGAACAAAAAGCTACTAAGCACTTTGTCCAATCTGCTAATGATTCCGCCAGCTCACCATCTTAATAATAACAAGAGCACTCAGAGAGCATAAACCTCCACCAATGTAACACCAACATCTTCTCAACGATTAGCTGGAAATGATTTTTAAAATGAGAATATCTGAAATAAACTCGACTGCTCTCACAAACGAGAATACTAAAGATGAATTCGACCACTCTCAAAAATTAAGTAAAAAAAAAAAACAGGAAAAATAATCCAGAATCCTTGTCTGGAACTGGATCGATCCCAAAATCTAATCAGTTCATGCCAGTCATGAGGCCAAACATCCCTAAAAGTTTCATCTGAATCCATCCAGCAGTTCTTGAGATATCTTGTCCACGGACAAACAAACAGACAAACAAACACAACTGAAAACAAT
>NC_069002.1:10719472-10722819 GCF_001194135.2 Octopus bimaculoides | reverse complement strand
TATTGTGTGCTCGGAGTTATTAATTACGTTGGCATTGTCCACCTCAGATCGTCGGTAAAGGATCTGACCATGTTCAGCTGTCAGCCGTAACAAACCACAGTGCAAGCCACACAAGCACCTGTCAGGAGAATTTTACGCCTCACAATCTTAACCATTCCGTATGCCAGACCACGCAGACAGGACCAAACAAGACTAAATGGTTCCTCATGAGAAAATCAGTGCTACTGCTGCCATTGTTGTTGTTGTTGTTGTTGTTGTTGTTGCTGCTGCTGCTGCTACTGCGGTTGTTGCAGTTCTTTGAGCAGACTTCCAAGATTAGCATCCATCATTTTTGTAGCGGAGAAGAGGAAGACACAGTTAATTTGATAAAAGAGAGAAACGGAAATCAACATCTCAAAAATTTAGAAATAACGAACTTATTTCTTTCTCCTGCTGCCAGACATATATCTGTTTATGTATGTGTGTATATGTATATATATATATATATATATATGTGTGTGTATATATATATACATATGTGTGTGTGTATATATATCTGTGTGTATATATATCTGTGTGTATGCATGTATATATATATATATATGTGTGTACGTATATAGATATATAAGTATATGTATATATGTGTGCGTGTGTGTGTATATATATATCTATATATGTGTATATATATATGTATATATTTATATACATATATATATATGTATATATATAGATATATGTATATATATATATATATATATATATATATATATATATATATATATATATATATATATATATATATATATATATATATATACATATATGTTCATTATATATATATGCACACACACATATATATGCACACACACATATATGCACACACACATATATTTAAACATATACAGAAATGTTTGTGCATATATGTATATACATACAAACACACACACTCACACACACATGCACACACACACACACACATATATATGTATGTATGTATATTCATTTAAGATTGGAATGGACTGGACTGGTCTATTCTATTATTCACTTTTCAACTCTTCCTCCATATATATATCTATATAAAAGTTTTATAGTTGAGTAGATACAGTCTATGAATGATTATTGAATAACTAGAGAGTTGTTGTTGTTGCTGCGGTTGTTGTTGTTAGTGTCTGGATAGATGGATGCAGCTTGAAGGTGTTACTGACTGGAAAGACAGATACACACAGTATGAGATGATAACGTTGCAGATACAATCCGAAAACATGGATGTATGGATGAACTGGCAGATGGATATAGAGATAGATAGAGATAGATGGATGGATGGATGGATGGATGAGGTAGTATCAAAAGGTTCACGAACTAGTTATGTTTGATAAAAAAATAACTTATTTACCCAAGTTTTTAACATCATCTCCTTTGAAATAGTCACCTTGCACAGCAATAGACCATCCCCATTGTTCCTGTTGCTTTTGAAATCCAGCCTGGAAGTCGTTTTCCATAAGAAAATTAAGGACTTTCCACTATTTGCTTTGGATCTTGACAATGGTGTTAAAATGGCGACCTCTGGGTCTGCCTTTTCATCTTGGGGAAGAGAAGGATGTCTGCAGGTGCTAAATCTGGTGAATAGGGTGGGTGTAGAAGTGATTCCATGTTTTTGGCAAGAAACTCACAAGTGAGGAGAGCTCAATGGCAGGGTGCATTGTTGTTGTGAAAAATCCAATTCTTAGCACTCCACAGATCCAGTCATTTTCACCAAATGTCTTCCCTCAAATGCATTAAAACTTCACAGTAGAACTCTTGATAGATGGTCTGGCCCTAGGGAAAGAATTCTCAATGCACAGCACCACATTTCCAGAGGTAACACTCATGGCAGGTCTTCCAAATCACTCATCATCTTCCAGGTTCATTCTTCCACTTTCAAAGCACCTGTGCCAATCGAAACATTGTGTATGATCCATTGCCTCGTCTCCCTAAGCTTGCTGAAGCATGCTCAAAATCTCTGCAGCAGACTTCTCGTGTTTAGCACAAAATTTCGCTTTGGATCTTTGTTCCTATCCATGACAATATTGCAGACTACAGCATACACGTGATCACAAAAACGCAAATTTCACAACCTGTAAAGTAAACATAGCAATGTGTACCTCAGCATACTGCCCCACGAAGGTCACTGCTAGCTCTCACTGTGGATGCAACTGTGTGCTGCCATCTGTTGGCATGCTACAGAACTAGTCCGGAAACTTTTTGATATCACCTCGTATATGCATAAAGATAGTTGGTGTGTATAGATGTTGATAAACGGAGATAGATAGGTAGACAGAAATAGATATTTGGTCGGATAGAGACAGATACATACATTTACATATACACTTATATATTTATACATACATACATATGTGTGTGTGTATATATATATATATATATATATATATATATATATATATAATATATGTCTATGTATATGATAGACTAAGACAGTACTCATTATCTCCTGTTATTTACCATACCAATTATACAAGGTATTTAAACTTTCCACTTTAGTATATAACTGCAATTAGATCTCATAACAGTCACTCATGAGTTTAACACCGGTTTTTAAGGTTCAGACAGCAAATTTGATTATTAGCTCGTTATGTTGAGATCAAACTTGTTCCAGTTAATTATTATAAATGTGAAAATTTCCAGAGATACTGTCTACATGCTAATTAACTATTAAGAGTATGAAATAATATTTAATGTTCAGAAAATTAAAAAGCCAAAACCAGATCAAATATTTAATACAGGGAAATAATTGTTAATGACGAATGTTATTACTTTCAATTTGCTTGCAAGGGAGACAACTCAAGACATGTTTCATTCACGTTGGAAATTCCTCTTCTTCATGAGTAGATTCACCTAATCTTGATGTATTTGTGGCTAAATTGTTTAGTGAAATATCTTTTGTTTATTTCAGTCATTAGACTGTGGCCATGCTGGGTCTCTGCTTTCAAGAATTTTTAGTCAGATGAATTGATCCCACCTACTTACTTTTTAAGGTCTGGTACTTATTCTATCTGTCACTTTTGCTGAATCACTAAGTTATGGGGATGTAAAAACACCAGCACCGGCTGTCAAGAGTTGATGGGGGACAAACACAGATAAAAAGACACACACAAACATACACATACACATAATGCATTTGTGTTCTCTATATATAAATAATGATGATGACGATGATGATATATATATATTAGTACATATAATAATATTTATAAACAAACCCGAAAGGCATTGTAAATTACAAAGAGAAAGCTATATATATATATATATATATATGTGTGTGTGTGTGTGTGTGTGTGTATATATATATATATGTATGTGTGTGTGTGTGT
>NC_069002.1:10714830-10719462 GCF_001194135.2 Octopus bimaculoides | reverse complement strand
TATATATATATATATATATATATATATATATATATATATATACGACAAGCTTCTTTCAGTTTCCGTCTACCAGATCCATTCGTAGCGCTTTGTTCAGCCTGAGGCTACAGTAGAAGACACCTGCCCAAAGTGCCATGCAGTGGGACTGAATCCAAAACCATGTGGTTGGGAAGCAAGTTTTTTTACCACACAGCCACACTTGCAAATATGTTTTTGTTGCTGGAGATTTAATAGATTGTATGAGAAGATACATTATTCTCCAAGCCCGAAATATTACTTTTCATCATCATCATCATCACCATCATTAATGTCCATATGGTTTGACAGGATCCAGCAAGCTGTAGGGCTGCATCAAGCTCCAATGTCAGCTGTGGCATGCTTTGTATGGTTGGATGCCCTTCCTAACACCAACCACTTTACAGTGCCTACTGGGTGCTTTTTATGTGGCACCAGCACTAGTGAGGTCGCCTGGAAACTTGCAAGACAGAGAAAGAAAAGGAAAAAAAGAAAAAAGTCCCCTTCAACTAAATTGCAGTGGGTTGCAGATATTCAGAGGGAGGAGTTGGTTTTATGCCAGGTGTCAAAAGGTTATAAAATGTAATAGAAGGGCAATCTCAGGTGTGTTGCTATAAAGGGGATATACGGCTACCCTACATTACACAGAAGTGGGTGAAAGTAGCTGGAAATAAGAGAGGCCATAGTAACAAAATATGAGAGCATCTTAAGATATGACAGGATGATGTGAGGGGAGAATAACAGACGGTTAGAAATCATCTATTTGTAAATGAAATGGCTGGAGGCGTTTTTAATATATTTTAAACTAATTTTCGTTCTCATTTTGTTAATAAACAATCATTTTGGTATTATATGTTACCTTGTTTTTTTTTGTTTTTTTTATTTTATTTTCGTTTTAGTCATTAGACTGTGGCCTTGAAGACTTGTAGTTGAATAAATCGATCCCCGGTACTTTTTGTGTTTCTAAGCTTGATATTTATTTTATCAATCTCTTTTGCTGAACTGCCAAGTTACCGGAACATAGACACACCAACACCATTAGTCAAGCAGTGCAGTGAGGGACAAACGCACGCATTCACACATACACACACGCAAATACACATATGCACACACACACACACACACACACACACACACACACACACACACACACACACACACACACACACACATATATATGATGGTCTTCATTCAGTCTCTGTCTACCAAATCCATTCATAAGGCTTTGATCAGACTAAGGCTATAGCAGAAGACACTTGCCCAAGGTGCCACAATGTAGGATTGAAACCCTGGACCATGTTGTTGAGAAGCAGATTTCTTAGCACACAGCCACACTTGCACCTGTATATATCATCATCATCATCATCATCATCATCGTTTAACATCCATGTAATTGTAATAGTTGTTTAAACCAGGTCATTTCTGATTCAGCGACATCCAATCAAATATATTCCGGTCATGACCATCCCATCTGTTTTCAATTATGATGTACTCAGAATTTCATAATATCAGAGTGTCTTTATATTTAGGATGATGGAATATGAATTTAGCTGGTATTCTTAGCATATCAAGCAACTATATAGATGCTTCTTTGTATCATGTGCTTTGATATTAATGGATGTACATGTAGTTGTATTGATGTCTGTGTGTATTGATGTGTGTGTGTTGTAGTCTTGTGATGTGTTGATGATATGTTTCCTAATACAAAGTGGAATCAAAAAGTTTCCAGATTGGTTCTGTAGCACACCAACAGATGGTAGGACATGGTTGTGTGTGCAGTGAGAGCTAGCAGTGACCTTCATGACGCAGTGTGCCGAGTGACATTGCTGTGTTTATTTTGCAAGTTGCGAAATTTATGATTTTTATGATCATGTATATGCTGTAATCTGTAATTTTTGTCATGGACAGGAAGTTGGAACTAAGAGCCAATGTGAAATTTTGCATTAAACTTGAGTAGTCTACCACAGAGACATTGAGTATAGTTGTCAAAATCAAAGAGCCCTTCATCCCCACAATCAAAGATGGCACAAAAAAGCCGCAACTCATTCAAGAGCATGCTCATCGTTTTTTTGTGCCATCCATGGTATTGTGCATTGAGAATTTATCCCCCAGGGCCAGACCATCAATTGAGAATTCTGTTATGATGTTTTGAAGCATTTGAGGTGAGGACAATCTGCAAAAGTGACCACATCTGTGGAGCACGATGAATTGGATTCTTCTCAACAACAATACCCTCTGTCACCAAACTCTCTTAACTGATTCAGAGACATCCAATCAAATATATTCCAGTCATGACCATCCCATCTGTTCTCAGTTATGATGTTCTCAGAATTTCATAATTTCAGAATGCCTTTATATTTAGAATGATGGAAGATGAATGTGAGTGATGGAAAATGTGAGTGATGGAATATGAATTTAACTGGTATTCTTAGCACCCACCCTATTAACCAGATTTAGCACCTGAAGGCCTCTGTCTCATTCCCAAGATGGAAATGCAGCTCAAAGGTCACCATTTTAACACCGTTGTTGAGATCCAAGCGAATCACAGAAGGTCCTCAACTCGCTTACAGAAAATGACTTCCAGGACGAATTCCAAAAGTGGCAGGAATGTTGGGACCGGTGTATTGCTGCACACGGTGACTATTTCAAAAGAGATGGTGGTAAAACTTGGGTAAATAAGTTATTGTTTTATTAAACGTAACTAGTCTGCAAACTTTTTGTTACCACCTTGTATAGTTGTAGAAGTAGGTGTGCATGTGTTTGTGTTGTAGTGGCATTGCAGCGGTCATTGACCTGTCTTGTAGTAGTGGTCACTGTATGTCAGCGAAGCAGTAGTGTTGTGTTGTGTTGGTGTTGTAGTAGTCTTGTAGCGTGTTAGCATTATTCATGTGTGTAGGTGTTAATGTTGTTGTGGCAGTGTCATACAGCGTTGTTGATGTAAATGTCGTTACAGTTTGGATTGCAGTTGTAGTAGTGTCATAGTATGCTGTTGCCATGTCTACACATCTTAATTGTATTTTGAAATCATAGTGTTGTTGTTTGTATTGTTTGTATTGTGTATATTGGTGCTGCTGCAGCAGTGTTGTGGTGACGGTGGTGGTGGTCATCGTTGTCGTCATCATGAATATGATAGTGGTGGTGCTGATGATGGTGGCGGTGTTAGCAGAAGTGTTGGTGTTGGTCATGGTGGTGGTGGTCGTCGTGGTAGCAGAAGTGTTTGTGATAGTGGTGGTAACAGTGGTTGTTGTTGTGGTGGTGGTGGTGGTGGTGGTGGTGTTTGTTGTTGATGCTGGTGTACTTTAGAATGTAGTCAATTAGAAATCCTGTAACCTTACTTCTTTTCAACAACTTCTGTACTCTTTGCTGTACTCCTAGTCTTGGTATGAAAAGGGGTTTCTACAGCATTTATTAAGAGTAACAGCAAAGGACAGGTGGTGGTGGTGGTGGTAGTAGGTGTTGCATATGTTATAGTGACACTATGCAAGATGTAGTGGTACTAATAGTGTTGGCTGCATGATAGTGGTGATGATGGGGCTGAGAAGCAGTAGTAGAAGAAAGCATAGTAGTAGTAATAGTAGTAGTAGCAGCAGTAGTTTAGTTGTAGATGTATCAGTACATGGAGTGTAGAGGCAACAAGTGCTATGTGTAGTGATGGTTATGGTGGTGGTGGTGGTGGTGGTGGTACAAGTAGTAGGGATGTGACATGAGATAGATGGTAGTGGTTGCAGTAGTAGTAGTACTAGTAGTAGTAGTAGTAGTGGTATAAATATCATCAGTAGCGGTGGTGGTGGTGGTGGTAGTAGTAGTAGTAGTAGTATCATTGTCATCATCAGTAGCAGCAGTGGTGGTGGTAATGGTACTAGCAGTAGTAGTAGTAGTAGTAGTAGTAGTAGCAGCAACACTAGCAGCAAATGCAGCAGCAGCAATTCTAAGGAAATGCCATCTACATCCCTCAATTAATCCCTTTTGGAAAAAAAAAAAGGATTTTTTCCCTTCTTCTTTTTCACTTCCCTCCTTCTTTCCCACCCATCCAGTCCTGCCACCACCACCGCCACCTCCCTGCAACTTCACTTCGACAGTAGTATCCATGGTTACGCAAGCGATGCACCGTTATTCTCCTCCTCTTGCGGTAGCCATGGTTACCAGAGCGATGCACCATTGCTAGAGAAGTAACCACGGTTACTGGAGGAGAGAAGAAGAAAAAGGAGGAGGAGGAGGAGAAGAACGAAGCTGCATCCAGTGACATTTAGCACATGGATAAGTCTATTGTGGAATCATGGAAAATGTTAAAGCTACAACAACAACACCAATAATAATAATAATAATAATAATAATGATAATAATAATAGCAAATACAATATAATAGTAATGGCCGTAATAACAAGAATTACAGAAGCTAATGTAACAACAACAATAATAACAATTACAACAACAACAACAACGACAACAATAATGACAAATATGGCAATCATAACAACAACAACAACAACAACAATAGTGGCCACAATAACAGCAGTGATTATAACAGCTACAACAAAACCAGCAACAAGCACAACTATAACAATGGACACTACAACAACAACTACAATTGCAACAATGAGAATAATAGCATTAGGA
>NC_069002.1:10713664-10714470 GCF_001194135.2 Octopus bimaculoides | reverse complement strand
ACCGCCATCACTACCACCACCACCACCATCACTACCACCACCACTATCACAATCACCACAACCACCACCACAATCACCATTGACATGAACAACCACAACCACCACCACCATTGACATTAACAACAGCATCAACACCAACATCAATACCACTAAACACTACCTCCACCACCACCATTCTCAAAACCACCACCACCACCACCACAACCATCACAATAAATATTACCCTTCTACACGCATTGTTAAACAATTGCTTTGCATTTTAGCCCCAGGTCAATCCTGATTTAGTAGAAATATGATGAGAAGAATTCCACCAATGACCATCCTGCCTATTTTTTTCTTATTTTGTTTAAGAAGTGTTTCTCAGCCCACATGCATTATTATCTATTATACAATATGTCCTTGTTGTTCTCAAGACAATAAGGTGTAATATAAGGGAAATTTAGCTGTTATTTCTAGTAGGGTGAATGACCACATAGAAGATCCATTCAGGCACGGGCATAACCATCTGGTTAAGGAGCTCGCCTTGCAAACCACATGTTTTCAAGTTCAGTCCCACTGTGCAACCCCTTGGGAAAACATCTACTATTGTGCTAGGCCAACCGATGCCTTGTGAGTGAAGTTGGTTGATGGAAACTGTGTGGAAGCCCATCATATATGTGTGTGTGTATTTATATATATATGTGTGTGTGTGTGTGTGTGTATAATATATAAGTATATATATATATGTGTGTATATAAATATATATATATGTATATAATATGTATATATATATATATATATTTATATATATATATATATATATATAT
>NC_069002.1:10708242-10713056 GCF_001194135.2 Octopus bimaculoides | reverse complement strand
TTTAATTGACAATAAACCTATTTGTTAAATACTGTTAAATAAATAAATGTAAAAATATATGTCATTTTAAGCAAATATTTATGTATAAATTTCATAAGCATTTATAAGGGGGTCCCTAAGGTAAAGCCTGAAATATAAAGGGGTCCGCAAGTCAAAAAATTTGAAAACCCCTGATTTAGAAAACAAACAGATGTATTAGTTTAACGCTCGGGAAGTGGAAAAGTCTTTAACGTTTCGAGCCTACGCCCTTCCACAGAAGGGAACACAGAAAGAAACAAGGAGAGAAAATAAAGAATGTGTAGTGGCTAGCGATCTATCATGGTGAATGTTGGACAGTTTCCATCTACCAGATCCATTCATAAGGTGTTGACTAACCTTAGGCTCCAGTACAAGACACTTCCCCAAGTTGCCACACAGTGGGACTGAACCCTAAACCATGTGGCTAGGAAGCAAGCATCTTACCACACAGCGACACCTGCGCCAATTACAATGCACCACACGATGCTCAATCCTACTCTGCAACACTATAGTGCATCATACATTTGACACTACAGCACTAATACTGACATTAAAAATTCATTATCCGGGGTTCTGTTCTGTGTCGATGTGGAAAACCAGAGGGCAATATATTAGAAGGAACAAGCAAAAAAAAAAAGATATCAGTACAAAGTTTACATTTTAAAGGAAATCG
Organism: Octopus bimaculoides; assembly: GCF_001194135.2. Taxonomy (NCBI): domain Eukaryota; kingdom Metazoa; phylum Mollusca; class Cephalopoda; order Octopoda; family Octopodidae; genus Octopus; species Octopus bimaculoides. Next base: position 10,712,365 of record NC_069002.1, on the reverse strand, counting down.
TGGAGTTATTGATCTCCTGTTACCTGACTCCTTAGTGAACAACAGTTAATTTTGTGCTTGAGGAAAGCCACCCCTTCAGGTGCAAATCATTGATTAACTTCAGCTTTTTTTCTACTCCCTCTTTTTCGATACACAGTGATGAATAGCTACACATGCATATATTTACCCCAACCCCTCTTCCATCCATTTACTTCACACATGTATGATGCCTGGTTTACACTATGCCCCCTCAACCACCAACAGGTTTTTTTTCTTCACAACATACAACCTTACTCGCATGAATCAATCCCTGCATAGATTTTATTACGTCAACATCACGTTTGCTTACGCATACATATTGCTATGTTGGTATCACGTTCGCTCACACATACATGCTAGTATTCCAATACCACACGCAATTACACATACATGCTAGTATGCAAAACATTACACATACTTGCAATTGTATCAATATTGAGTTGTCTACACATACAAAGGTGCATGGCTCGGTGATTAGAGCATTGGACTCACAATCATGAGGAAGTAAGTTTGATTCCCGGACCGGGCTGTGTGGTGTGTTCTTGAGCAAGACACTTTATTTCACATTGCTCCAGTTCACTCAGCTGTAGAATTGAGTCACGATGTCACTGGTGCCAAGCTGTATCAGCCTTTGCCTTTCTCTTGGGTAACATCTGTGGTGTGGAGATGCTGGTATGCGTGGGCAACTACTGGTCTTCTATAAACAACTTTGCCTGGACTTGTGCCTCAGAGGGGAACTTTTTAGGTTCAATCCCATGGTCATTCATGACTGAAAAGAGGGTCTTTACCCTTTACCCTAAGTACATGTAATGGCATGGAGATGGGAGGCTGGTATGCATGGGCATCTACTGGTCTTCCATAAACTTTACCCAGACTTGTGCCTCAGAGAGGAACTTTCTAGATGCAGTCCCATGATTATTTATTGCTGAAAGGGTCTTTTATATCTATTACACATATGTACTATTTTCAAACATATATCCAAGGCAGCAACCTGGCAGTATCATTAGCAAGCCAAGCAAAATGCTTAGCAGCATTTCATTTGTCTTAACATTCTGATGAGGAAAGGTCAATTTGTCAGAAAAAGCAAAGGAAAATTATTACATCAGATCTAAAAGTCTCTTAAACAAACTGAAAAATCCAACAGAGAAAGATTTGATTTGGTTTTTCTCAAATGAGAAAAACTCTGACTAAAACCAAAAAGTTAACAGAAGAAATGATCGATGGTTATGTGCAGACCCTTCTGACGTTCTAAGTGTTATGCATACAAAATTTCCTGCAACTGTCATGGTTTTAGGGGTTGTCAGCAATGAAGGACATGTGATGCCTCTTTACTTCTTTCCACAAGGCCTTAGAGTTAACTCTTCCACCTACATTAAGGTCCTGGAAATAATTGTTAAGCCCTGGGTAGACAGTGTATGCAATGGAAGGCCATATGTGTTTCAGTAAAACTCTGCACTTAACACAGCAATGGATGACTGAAAATGTTCATGATCACATAACCCCTAACATTTGGCCTCCTAATTCCTCAGATCTCAATCCATTGGACTATTTAAATGTGGAGCGTTGTTGAGAGAAAGGTCAATGAACATTCCAACAACATTAAAGATTCTTTGAAAGCTGCCATAGTCAGAGTAATGTCCAAAATGAACCAGGACCACTTGATTCGAGCATGGAGATGATTTAGATCTCATATAGAAGCAGTTGTTGAAGCTGAAGGTGGCTTTATTGAATAACATTATAGAAAAGGTTGATTTTTATTCTCATAGCATTTTTTGATAAATAGAATTATTATCTGTTATTATATATCTGTTTTTTATAAACATAAATCTATCCTCAAATATCTTACGCACCCTGTATATATATATATATATATTCTAATATAGTTACATGCATTGAACCTATATAATGTGTATTTTTATTCATTACGATCATATATACAGCCATATTCTATCCTTATCTCACAGTACTCAGCAAGAATAATACTCTTGACATGACTTTTTTATATATACAAAATATTCTTTTTGTATAGCGTTATCCTACACATTCAATACCTTTATCATTAATCTCTCTATTTTTAACATTCACTTCTTCTCTCATTACATCCCATATTTGATCATTTTTATTATTTCTTCTTCTTATTTATCTCCCCTATACAAATTATAATTTCGTTTCCTTTTCGCCCTCTCTAATTTATTACCTTATCGCTTCTATATTTCTCTTCTTACTACATCTCCTAATAGGTTCTCTTATCTCTATTCTTAACAATGACTTCGTAGGTATATAACTACCTTAATCATCATATTTCCATTTGAATTACCACTTTTCCTCATTTTCTCCTCTATTATATTTCCATTTTACCTTAATACGGATCTTGAGTAAACAAGAGTCCTTAATCCACTTCCACTTTACTCTTTTTAATTCCTTCCCCTCCCCACTATATTTTCATAAATGACTTTATTAACTTTCTAGTATAAGCTTTACAAACATAATTTCCTTACACTAAACTATCTTCATCTGTTTATGATCACTGACAAAAAATACCAAGTATTGTTTTTAACGGTTAGATTTAACTTACATTAGGTAATGTTTTCTCATTGGACATTTCTCTGACTTACTCACCCTATGCTGCATATATGGAGATTTAATTAGAAAATCTATACTAATCTATAGAGAGAGTGTTATCGATATCTCTATCTCTATATCATCTTCTAACCGTTCATCTGTTAGTTGTGGTTTAATATTTGACATGACTCCCATCACTATCGCACACAGATAAAAATGGAGGAGATAAGATATTAAAAAAATTACAAAAAGTTTATTCATACATACAATTGTTTCGTACATAGATATAAATTCATATTTGAATTTGAAAATTATCATAGTACTCATCAGTGCAGAGAGAAAATAATAATAGGAACCTTAAAAAAAAGAGAAGTTGGCTCTATGAGTTTCATGTTTAAGTTCCTATTATTATTTTCTCTCCGCACTGATGAGTACTATGATAATTTTCAAATTCAAATATGAATTTATATCTATGTACGAAACGATTGTATGCATGAATAAACTTCATACAACTTTTTAACATCTTATCTCCATTTTTGACAAATATGAATGGATTTGTAGAACTTCATTCCACAAATTAATCATACACTTAATATTCTAATACTACTTTTCATATCTTTACCAATTTACAGCAGTAAACTCTTGGGGAAGTATGAAAAATCAATGTTAGAAATCTTTTTTGGAAACCATTCCAATTAAAAGATGAATCTACATTCAACCTGTTACACACGTATATGTGTGCATATGTATGTATGCATACATATGAATATGTATGTATGTATGTATGTATATTTGTATAGTAAAAATACGCAAGACTTTCCTCAAGTTCCAAATGTGAATTTATCTGTGTTAACTTCATCCCAAAGATGGAGCCTTGCATCTTTGTTAAAAACTGGTTCCCTCCTCAGTAGAAGAGACATACATATGTGGATACACATGCACACATACAAACAAACAAAAAGAACACAGCTTCTATAATGGATAAAGTCAATGACCAACGAAGAGGTTGCAAGAAGCAATGAAAATTTTAGAAAACATAAATAAGTAAATGAGTGGAAATCGAACCAGTCAGTGTGTTAATTAGTAAGGCATTAAAACAGAATGACTTTCCCCAGACAATAAAATATACGTGTGTGTGTGTGTGTGTGAACATATGAGTGTGTGTATATATATATATATATATATATATATATATATATAGTATATCTATGCAAGCACACACACACATACACATACATAAGGGTGTGCATGTGTATGAGTGTGATTATATTATACATATGTATGATACATTACACACACCTACACACAGTAGTTGTATATTTATAGGAAATGTTTTATTGATTGAAGTGCAATATAGAATATCAAGCATTACAATCTGTATTTTCTCAACAGATTTGATAAGATATACATGTATGTATATAAATATATATGTACATACATTCATACATATGTATGTATACATACAAACATATACATTTACATGTATGTGTGAGTGTGTGTGTATATATATATATATATATATATATATATATATATATATATA